>NC_080065.1:177290799-177458299 GCF_949987535.1 Balaenoptera acutorostrata
AGAGGAATGGAATCACAGATTGTGATAGATTCCTACAATGGGATCCTACCCAACACCACCACCAGGACAAATGATGAATATACCCAACAATGTGGCTGGATCACAAAACGATTATGTGAAGCAAGAGAAGAAAGGGACAAAAGAATATGAACTGTGTGATTCCATTTATATCAAGTCCAGACCCAGACCAAACACATTTATGGTGCTTGAAGCCAGAAAGGACGTTTGCCTTTGTTGGGGTGGTGATTTGCCAAGAAAGGCATTTGAGGGAATTTTCTGGGGTGGTGGTTACACATGTGAATGCAGCTGTCAAAACTCATGGGACAGGGTATTGAAAACCTGTGCATTTTATTGTATGTAAAGTGAATATCTACATAAATAAGATGGCACAAATTTAAAAACCACATGAAATTGCCCACTTACATGGTGACGCCTAAGTCACCGTGTTTGTTTTGTTTCGTGGTGGCTAAGACATTGTAGATTCCTCAGCTCAGGGGAACAAGAACCCACAGGGACCTGGAGAGGCCACTTCCACGGACGACACCCATGCACACCCCTGGGGCTCAGGGCTCACCTGAACCTCCCGATCCGCCGCAGGTGTGAGAACATCTCCCCACCAGGCACGTACTCCATGATCATGTATAAATTTGAGTTGTCCTGTGGGAAGCAGCAGCTGATCAGGGCCCCACTCCCCAAGCCCCAGGCCCCATCTGAAGGCAGGTGTCGGACATAAAGCGACAACAACCATTTTGGTTCCCACGTGAAGCACGTTCCAAGCGCCAGGCACTGTGCTCACTGATTACCTGTCTCATTTCATTCTGCCCATGAGAAAGAAGGGGCAGCCATGATCCTGCTTACGGGGGCCAAAAGTGAGGGCTCGCTACAGGTACATCAGGGACCTGGCTGGCACGCCTGGGCTGCAGAGAGAACTCTGTGGTGGCTCCTGTCTGTGACTGTCTTGAGCAAGGCTCTTGGGGCCACAGTTTTGTCATCTGTCAAATGGGACCAGGACGGGCTACAGATTTTGTGAGTCCCCTCTCGAAATGAAAGTGAGGCCCCTTGTTAAAAAAATGATTATGAATTTCAAGATGGTGGCAGCAGAGCCTTAAACAAAGCGTGGGGTACCTTGTGACTGCTAGGGTCACAGGCCCTGAGGGGCCTTTCCCAACTCTCACAGTCATGGCTTAGGACGGCACCCAAAATAGCTCACGCAGGGTGCTCATGATGCGGTTGGAACTGTCATGGCTGGCCCCACCAGGTGGAGCCGGCCATGATCCCCATTTTACAGATGAAGAAACTAAGGCTCATGGGAGTGAAGTTTCTTGCCAGGGTCACACAGCCAGGAAGTGCAAGGCTGGGATTTGAACCCAGGCTGAGCGGCAGTTTGTGGCTGTGTGTCAGGTTCTTGCTATCAATGGAACAATGATTTTGAGGGATGTTATCCAGGTTGGGGGACTTGCCCAAGTTTATCAAGCTATAAGTTGGCAGGCCCAGTTGAACTTGGGGTCTATCAGAGCCCCAGGCTGACTTGCCGTCCACCCCCGGGGGTCTTCTTCATAGCTCCCCCATCAGTGGGTCTGCCTTTTCGGGCAACCACTGGTTGTGGTTGGCCGAGCCCCAGCTCTGGGAACCCAGAGGCTGCACCACCTGGCAGTGGCCCTGGTCTGCGGCCGCTGGGACCCCACCTTGAAGGAGAACTCGAGTTTGACAAGGAACGGAAAGTTGACCGCTTGCAGGATGCGCTTTTCGTTCAGGGTGTGCTCAATCTGTTTCAGCTTTACCACCTGCAGGGGTGGGAGGGGAGAGAAGAGAGGAGGGGGTGTGAGAGAGCTCTTTTCTTCCCTGCCACCCAAAAGTAGATGTGCCAGGGCCGGGCCGGGTCCTCCATCCAGAATCGTTTGAGTGCCTGGGGCCTGTCAAGCCCTGGGCTGGGTGCTTGTCCCCACATGGCATGCAGTTCAGGGCAATAACACATGAGTCACCAGGCCACAGGGGTCAGAGCTGTGATGGGGAAGCTTGGGGCCTATGGATGCCCAGATAAGGCATCTGGTGAAGCCTGAGGAGTCAGAGAAGGCTTCCTGGAGGAAGGGGCAGCTGAGTTGAAACCAAACAGACAGGTGGGAGTAGCACCCAAGGGGTAGGGGATTTAGAAATACCTTCCCTGCATCTAGAGGACACCCCGCCCCCCACATCCACTTGAACCCAGGGCTAATTCCTCCTCAGCCCTCAGCTGTCCCCAGCAGCCGTCTCACACTCTCTGACAGGAGCCCTGAGGGGTATGCAATGGGAGCATGCAAGTTTGGAAGCCCAGATGCAGAGAGGGGAAGTGCCGTGCCCAAGTTCACATGCAGCTAGTCAACATCAGTCCAGCTTGTCACATGCAGGCAGCCTGGCCCCTTGGTCAGCTCTAAGCCCCACTGCACTGGGGCTTTTTCTGCTTTGCTCACAGCTACATCGTTTGGGTCTATACCTGCACTGTCCAGTAGATTCCACACTAGCCACGTACGGCTGCTGAGTACTTGAAATGTGGTTCGTTGACTGGGGAACCAAGTTTAAAATTTGAAGTATCTAAAATGAAAATTTAGGGCTTCCCTGGTGGCGGAGTGGTTAAGAATCCACCTGCCAACGCAGGGGACATGGGTTTGAGCCCTGGTCTGGGAAGATCCCACATGCCGAGGAGCAACTAAGCCCGTGCACCACAACTACTGAGCCTGCGCTCTAGAGCCCGCGAGCCACAACTACTGAGCCCACACGCCACAACTACTGAAGCCCTTGTGCCTAGAGCCTGTGCTCCGCAACAAAGAGAAGCCACCGCACTGAGAAGCCTGCGCACCGCAACGAAGAGTAGCCCCTGCTCTCTGCAACTAGAGAAAGCCCGCGCTCAGCAACGAAGACCCAAGGCAGCCAAAAAGAAAAAAAAAAAAATTATATATAAAATGAAAATTTAGGGACTTCCCTGGCAGCACAGTGGTTAAGAATCCACCTGCCAATGCAGGGGACACAGGTTTGAGCCCTGGTCTGGGAAGATCCCACATGCTGTGGAGCAACTAAGCCCGTGTGCCACAACTACTGAGCCTGCACTCTAGAGCCTGCGAGCCACAACTACTGAGCCCATGTGCCACAACTACTGAAGCCCTCGCGCCTAGAGCCCGTGCACCGCAAAGAAGAGTACCCCCCGCTCGCTGCAACTAGAGAAAGTCCATGCACAGCAACGAAGACCCAACTCAGCCAAAAATAAATAAAGAAATAAAGAAATTAAAAAAAAAGAAAATTTAAAAACTGATACCTGGCACAGTTACCAGACAACTTTCAAGCCTGTTTGGAACAACCTGGGCTACATGAATCTGCTTTTTCTATTTCTCTACTTTTTCTTGTCTTTCCAGTGAAAATTAACATCTGAATGGAGATGTGTTACATGTGTAAAATACACGCTGGATTTCTAAGACTTAGTATGGAAAAAAAAGAATGTAAAATGTCTCATTAAGGATATTTCTACACTGGATACAACGTTGAAATGATAATATTGTAGATATACTGGCTTAATTACAACATATTGTTAAAATGAATTCTGCCTTTTTTAAACTTTTAAAACGAGGATTCTAGGGAATTCCCTGGTGGTTCAGTGGTTAGGACTCCGTGCTATCACTGCCAAGGGCCCGGGGTTTTATCCCTGGTTGGGGAATTAAGATCCTGCAAGCCACACAGTGCTACCAAAAAAAAAAAAATAAATAAAATGAGGATTCTAGAAAATTTAAAACCCTATGTGGCTTGTGTGATATGTCTCCTGGATGGTGCTGCTCTAGAGCATTGCCTGCCAAAAAGTAGGGTTTCAAAAATATTTACAAAGGGCGGGGGGCGGTGTGATGAACTGGGAGATTGGGGTTGACATATATACACTAATATGTATAAAATGGATAACTAATAAGAACCTGCTGTATAAAAAAATAAATAAAATAAAATTCAAAAACAAAGTATTTACAGAAAGAAGGTCTGTATAAACATCACTTCCCCCAGGAAGACTTCTGGCTTCCTCGATACAGGCTAGGTGTCTGAGCCCGTGTGGGCTTTACGTCTTCGGGTACTTTTCCTCCTGCGGAAAGCTTTCTGAAGGCAGCATGGTACCCTTCCCACCTTTGGGTCTGGCACATTATGGAGGCTCAGGAAATAGCTGGTGAGTGGATAGGTGGGAAGTCCACTCCAGGTGGTGGGACCAGCCCAGGCAAAGCCCTGGTGGCTGGGACCAGGGCCTTGTGACAGGGCTGGGCTCACCTTCTGTTTGTCGAGGATCTTCATGGCAAAGTGGTTCCCGGATTCCTTGTGCTTCACCAGCATCACCCGCCCGAAGGAGCCCGTGCCGAGGGTCTTGATTCGTTCAAACTGATCCAAATGGGCTGTATTCTGTGGGCAGAAGGGTCTGGAGGGTCAGGGACCACCCCCACCCCCCCCAACCCCGTCTAGCCTGCTAGGCCAAAGTTTGGGGTGTTCCCTCTGCCACCAGCAGAGGGGGCCCTGGGGACCAGGTGGAGCTAGGGGGGTGAGGACAGGGGGTGGAAAAACAAGATGGCAGAGGGTACATTCCTCAAGGCTGGTGGCAGGGGCCAGATCCGGCCCTGGCCTGGGGCCCAGGAGCTGCTGGCAGCTGCCTGGGGGGCAGGGGCCGCCACTTGGACGGGGTTGGTGGGGTGGGGGAGCCTGGCAGTGAGTGATCAGGTGCCCCCATGGGCATCTAGGGAGCAAATGAGGGCAGGTCTGGAGCCCTTCACAGGGCCATAAAATCCTAGCCATGGCACAGGGATGCAGTTGAGGGGCAGGGGGCTGTCAGCTATCCCTCCCAGGGCTCTGTACCCAGCGTGCTTACCTGAGCAGGATTTTCCCATTTTTTAAGAAAATCTTCTTTGGCTTTGGCTAAGAACTCTTTCACTGAAAGGAAAAGAGGAGAGAGTGAGATGGAGACCCCATCTTGTTGGCGTGGGCCTGGGCTATTCCTGGGGAGATGCCGATTTGTGGAAAGTGGGGTGCAGTCATCTTAATCCAGAGCCTGACCTTCTCCCAGTGCCTTCGGGTGTCCTGGCTGAGTCTGAGGGTAGCCTGGCGGTGGCGGGGGGGGGCCCTGATCTGGGCTGGGGTCTGGGGTCTCCTTTACTACAGAGAGGTGGGGTCCAGCCTCAATTCTGTCCAAAACGGGGGACAGGGCAACTCGGGGGTCACTCTCAGGGGGA
The DNA here is from genome assembly GCF_949987535.1 of Balaenoptera acutorostrata. NCBI lineage: Eukaryota > Metazoa > Chordata > Mammalia > Artiodactyla > Balaenopteridae > Balaenoptera > Balaenoptera acutorostrata. The sequence goes on from NC_080065.1 coordinate 177,296,019, forward strand.
CAGAGAGTGGTGCCCAGGCCAGCCCACCCCCACTCGCCCCAGTTCTGACCGACATTCCAGGGCCAGGGACGACGCCAGCCGAGGTATTTATAGCCTCGGGATTTGGCTGCTCCTCTGGCCCCTTCTCTGGGGAGGCTGGCCCGGGGTGGAGGCCTCTGGGGCTCGGGTAGCAGGCGCCCTTGGGGGGTTCAGCTGTTGCCTTGGCCCCCAGCTGGCTCCATTCCCACCTTTGCCAATGGAGGGGCCCTCGTTCCAGAGCTCGTTCAAGGGAAGCCTCGCCTGATGCCTGCCCCCTACAGGCCCTTCAGCACCCCAAGGCGAACATCACCATCTGGCTAACATTGAAGACTTCCTGGCGGACCCTGGGCTTGCTGCTTTACGTCCACTATCTCATTTGGTTCACTTGTCAACTTTCCTTTTATCCATTCTCCCTGTTTACCACCCTAGGAAACTGAGGCCTGAAAACACGCATTCCCGCCCATGTGGCGAGGCAGCCCGGCAAAACAGTTAAGGGCCAGGACTCTGGGATAAGATCAAGTTCAGACCCCAGCCTGGTCCCTGATGAGCTGTGTGACCTTAGGCAACTGATTGCACCTCTGGGCCTTGGTTTTCCTCATCTGTAAAATGGGGATAATAATAGTAATGACCTGGTGGGGTGGTTGTGAAGACTGAATGAGTTAATCTTGGCAAAGGGGGTTTGGATGGTGGCCGGTACAGGGGTTAGCGCCATATAAATGTCAGCTATTAATTTTGCTTTTAAGTAGTTTTTAAAATGGAGGTATAAAATACAGGAGGAGCACTGAGTGCTCAAATCTTAAATGCTCAACCTGATGGATTTTTACCGTATGTCCTTGTAACCGCCCCCAGGGTCAGGCGCGCTGTTGTTCAGGGACCCTCCCTGTGTGCCAGCTCTGTGCTGAGTGCTTTCCATGCTTAATTCCTGCAATGATGGCTCAGAGCTGCTATTACTCTCGTTGTACAGATGAGAAGACTGGTCTCAGATCACTTCCCGGACCCCACTGCCCACGAGGTTTAACTGCTTTGCTTCTGACTGGTTGCAGGGCACCAGGATGGCCCATGGACAGAGCTGTCCTCAACCCTGATGTTCCTGGGACGTTGCCACCCTGAGGGGTCCCGCACACTTGTACTTTGGCCTTGCCTGTCATCTGCCTATCTCACCCATGTGCAGTGCCAGGAACCCCCACAGCCTTGTGGGTAGCCATCCCCCTGCCCCCCATCACCCGCAAGGCTCTCCCTCAGCATTTGCAGAGAAGAGCCTTCCATGGAGCTGCAAGCACGGCAGATGGAGGAGAGACTGTGGGCTAGGAAAGCCCTACAAAGAATGACCAGGCAGAGAAGGGGTGGTCAAGGAATGGCCAAGAGTCCTAGGCTGGTGCCTGGCTGAGCCACCAACTGTCTGAGGCCTCTCTGAGCCTGGGGGCTGCACCACATCCAATGCTCTCACTGGCAGAATCTTTTTTGACACACAACACCTTCCTTGGAAACCTCCAAACGTACACACTGAATTCTGGATGAAGGTGGGGGTGAAGGCACCCTCTTGGGATTCTACCGTCACCCACTCAAGAAGGCAGAGAGGAGCGAGTTTAAGAGGAATCCAGGAGAAAGCCTGGTCCTGCTTCCTCTTTTGCTCTCAGCAATCCCTGAGAACTGCCATGTCCTGTTTTTTCCCAACTTGGTGGGTCTGTGCCTCTGTCTGTCTGCTGGTACCCCACTAAGAGGCTCCACACGGTGCCTTGATTCTGACACAGCCCTGTTCTGGCCTTTCAAAGTGCCGAAGGGCCCAGGCTGTGAGCTCTCTGGTGCCATCAGCTTGCCAGATTTGCGGATGGGGCACAGGGTGTGGCAGTACCAGGAAGAGTGGGCAGATAAAGAGGGATAATGATGGGGGGAACCCCAGCCAGGAGCCCCCATACTCACCTCTGCTTCCTGCCTCTTCCAGCAGAGGGTAAAATGGGGGGTAGAGTGGGATGGGGTGATCTGGGGCCCATCTACCCCTGGCCAGCGAGGCTCAGGGTGCTGGCTGCGGCTTAGGTGCCCAGAGGGTGCGGCGCAGGTAGCCCAGGAAACGGACAGTCAGATGGCCCCAGAGAAGCAGCTGCAGCCATAGCTGGAAGGTGGTCTCTGAGTCCCCATCCCAGCCTCTGCCTGACCCCAGATCCATCCCAGGCCTCCCTGAGCTCTCCCTGGAACCTTCCCTTTGCAGGGAAACCAGGAATAAGCAGAGCCTCTGAGCTGGCTTCCTCGGGAGGGAGGGCCTCGGGGGACAGGGGAGGAGGAGCTGGTTGCCAGGAAAGCATTTAAAGGTACCTGCTCCCGCTGGCCAAGGTTTGTAAAGGCCCTCCTTGGCAGGAGGTGGTGGGAAGATTCGCCTGAGGGTGTCCCTCCTCTGGCTGGCCTGCCTGCCCTGGGGGCGGGGTGCTAAAGCTAATTTCCCGTTCCAGGGACTCCACTGCTCCCGGGCTGCCAGGCCCTGCCTTTCTCAGTGGGTGCTGGACTACCCTGAGTATGACACCCAATGTGCCCAGGGCAGTGCCCACTGGGCAGAGGGGAAGGAGTTAAGGCTCAGGCCCAGGCAGCAGCTGGGGCCTCCCTGGGGGCCAAAGAGGCCCCCGAGCTCCGTTAATTAGCCGAAAGAGCAGCTGGAGAGAAAGGCGGGAGTGGGGGGGGGGGGCGCAGTAAGAGCTACCCTATCTCCTCCCCCAAGTGCTCTTTGAAACTGGAGGCCCCAAATTCTGCTACTTTGAGAAAGAAATGGGTACATCTGACTTTGTCTTGCTTCTATGCAGGGGCGGAGAGGGGAATGGCATCCTGGGATGTCCTTGGCCTCTATCAAACCTTGCCCTGTGCTTGGCTCTGCTCTCAGCCATGAAAGTCCAAACCGGAAACGAAACGCTAAACCCCGGGGTGGGGGAGGGGGAGGCAGCCTTGACCATCTTCCTCCTTCTTTCCAGATCCCCAAAGAAGTGGAGGGTCAGTGGCAGCTTCTCCTGAGAGTGCCTGGCACCCATGGCCCCTGCTGACAACAGGAAGTGGCAGAGAAGGGAAACCCAGCTGGCTGCTGTCTTTAGAGCCTGTCAGCCGGCCCATGTCTCCCACAGGAGGGGTGCCAGCCTCCACCTTGGTCCCGATTCAATTGGAGCTCACAGAGAGAGCATCCCTCAAAAAGCCAGGGCCCCATCAGGAGGCAGGAGCCCAGCCTCAGACCCCCCAAGACAACAATCTCAGGACCTGCTGCTCCCCGAAACCTGGTTGTCCTGGAAATTCTGGGGGCAGGAATGCCAAGCCCTGGACTGGACCATCCCCCAGCCTGAGCTGGACCCCAACACTGGACTGGACCAACCCGCAGTCTGATGGACCCTCATTCTATACTGGACCACTGTCCATTATGACGTGGAGTCCATCACTGAGCTGGACCAACCCCCAATCTGAGCTGAACCTCAACACTGAGCTGGACTACCCTATTGCCTGGCTCTGAGCTGGACCCCCGCTCTGGGTGGACCATCCCCCCTTGTCTGAACTCAACCACCCATCTCACCCGCTCTTCCCCAGGCCCCCCAGCTCAGGGTTGTTAGTAAGGGAGGGTTTCTAGGGCCAGCCAGGGGACCACAGACTTTTCCTCTTCACCTGTTCCCTAAACTCTACTGCAATCCTTCCCTGACTTGAGTGTCAGAGTGTGCCTGGTAAGTTGCTATAGCAACAGGGCTCAGCCTCACCATCGCTGGGGTTGGAAGCCATCACTCAGTCTTCGTCTCAGGGCACCAGGACTATGGTGGCTGGGAAGGCTCATGAGACCTGCTGCAGCAGCTTGGCTGCCCATCCCCAGAGCCCTGCCTATAGGGGGAGCCAGGGAGTTGTGGGGTGGTGTCAGGAAAAGAAACCCAACCTGCGGCCAGTGGGTGCAGGGAAGGGGCAGAGAGGACCCTCAAGCTTCTGTAAGCCTGGTTGGGCTAAAGGAAAAGCTGCCTTGGCAGGACCCTCTTGGGCACCCATACAACTGCCAACGCACAGACGGTGTTTGCCCCTCTCAGACTTCTGCAGTACGTTAGAGGGCCACAATTCTTCCCATTTAGGGACCTCTTGGGGGCAGTTCTCACTCTCAGAGCCTGGATCTGCTTGTCCCTGGGACCTGGGAGGGGGGGTGGTGGTGGTATCTGGAGGGCTCCTTCTCATCAGACCTGTCCCTTCTCCCATGGACCAGCTCTCAGGGGTGCCTTTGGCCAGGGCAGCCAAGGCCTGAGCCCCACTTGGCCGTCTGTCCCCAGGGCCTCTTGAGGCCACTGCCCTCTCTCAATTCCTCCAGCTTGCTCTGGGCCCAGGGCTTGGTCTTGTTTTTCTCTGCCCTCTTAGCATCTTACCCAGGCCCCTGCCAATGGCTCTGGCAACTTTGGGTACAGATTTCCCCCACCCCAACCCAGGGTTCATTCTGGATCTCTACCCTCTTGGGAAGAGACCAATGCTGTCCTGCCCCGGCATGGAGCCAGTAGTATAGGGGGCTGCAGGATGCTGAACTGGTGCCTACTAAGGTTTGGTCATTTTCCTTACTCCAGTAGGGCTGACATCTGGCAGATGAAATTCAGGTGCCCCCTGCAGGCTGGCCTGGCTACTACTACCCCACCCCCACCCGACCCTAGTTACGAGACGGCAAATTTTGTCTTAACTCCATCCTCTCAGAATCGGAGATTTGAAGCAAAGAGGGGCTTCTTTCCTCATCCTATTTCCTTCTCTGAGAGCCCCTGCAAGCCTCTGGAAGGAAGTACAGCTTAGGGCATTTCCCAAAGTGTGACATAGGTCCCACTGGCAGGGCATGAAATGATTTTAGGGATGTTTCACTTTTCTAGTTACACTGTATTTTAATGCATATCAGAGAGAATATAACTGGCACAGCAATCCCATGATTTCATTTATAATATTGCTTAGGACGGATCAAAATTTACATCTGAACAAAAGTGAGTCAAAATTTTTATTTAAGTTAACAAAATAGAAGTGAATATAGTAAAAATCAGGGAGGCGGCTTGAGAATGTTTGAGTTGGGAAATCCTGGGGTCCAGGAAGTTGTCTGGTAGGTGGATCTGGATGTGAATCCTGCCTCTGTGGCCTCATCTATGTCAAACTCAGAGAGCTCGTTTGGAAAATTCAGATAACAGCCCATTATGAAAAATCACTCGAGCAGATAGATCTGTGGAGACCATTTAGCCTGGCACATCCTAGATGCCCAATAAACAGCGGCTCTATTTCATCATGACAGCCCATTCCTGGGTGTCCGGCCTGTGCTCTGAATTAGCGGTTCCTTCCGAAGCCTCTGATCTTTTTCTTAGGGCTCCTTTTCCTTGTGTGGCTTTCCACCCCCACTCCCCACTGCATGTGTTTGATACGCCTTGAAAGTTTTCCAGGACTATGTCATCTCCCCAACTTTCAACTGAGCCACTGAAATGTACAGCTGCCTGCCTCCACCTTCCACCTCTCAGCCGGTCTCACCTGCTGGGGGCCTGGCCCCTCCCCCTCTGCCTAGTCCCCTCCAAGCTCATGCCCAGACCTTTTTTGGTCACTACCCACCTGCTCCTCTGTCATCAAGCGCTCAGCTACAGGCACTTGCCTTCCCGTCCCCCACCCATCGGTGACATGTCAGGCCTCTCCATGGTTGCTCGGTGACTCTTGAGTTCTGCCATTTGAGTCTGGGTGGGAATAAAGTTCCCTGGCTTTCATGCCTGGGTCTTTCTGGGAGGGAGCATTCAGGGAACTCAGACACTGGGGTTTGAGACCAGTAACTGGGAAGAGCATATTTGGATGTGGCCATTCCTTTTCAACTCTATTTCTGGGTAACTGGAAGGGGATCCTAGCTGAGGTCCAGCCTTAGGCCTGGAGTGATGACAATTTAAGAGCTGGAGGACTTGAGGAAGGGGCTGGAGACCATTTCTGAAGGCATTTCCTGATAAAGACTCTCTTTCCCCGGCTGGCTGGAAAAGGCCAATATATTTGGGAGCTGACGGGGAAATAGTCCCCTCTCTGGCTGAACGCTGGGAATGGTCAGAATCTATTTGTCTCTTGGCAAAGCAAGTCATTAGATGTCAACCACTACTCTTCCCAACTGCCATCCCTTGAGTCCTCCTTCTCACCATCCCAGCTCAAGCTGAATGAACCTTGCTAAACCCAGACCCTCTTCATCCCCTACTTTTCATCCCAAGCCAGGAGCGGGTGAAGAAGCCTGGGGGACTGGGTGAATGACAGAGCCTCAGTTGTGAAACAACCATTTATTGAAGGGCCCTCCAAGGAGCCTAGAGCTCACGGCACAGCAGGAGATGGGAAGGGGCTCTCTGCTGACACCGCCCCCCACCCCGCCGCAACCCCAGAAAGAGGACGCAATGAATTCCAGCAAGATCGGCTCAAACTTGGCTTTTGAAGCACAGAAGTAGTTCTCTAGGTTCATAAACAGTCTGCTACCCCAGCCAGGGACAGACGCTTGCTTGGAGGAGGAAGCACAAGCAGAGAAGCAAAGTGACAGAGAGTGACAGAGTGAGAGAGGGGCAGAGGGACCCAGAAAGATCCTGTCCCCCATGCCAAGTGACACAGAAGAGAAAAACAATGCTGGAGGTGGCTCTGGGAAGTGCTCAAAGGGGACAGAGTGGGTTTGGAGGGGGGCTGTGATAAGGTGAAGAGGGGAAGGGCAGGAGAAAGATGGCGGGGGCTGGAGGGGGGAGGGGTGTGGTCACCAAGTGGCCAAGGTCCCTGCGGGGTGGAGGCATACCCCATAGCACTCCCAGACTGGCAGAGGCCTGGGTCGGGGTTTGGCAGTGGGTCACATCTGTGTAAGAGGTGAGTGAGGAAGTGGAGGGATTAGAATCTGGGGAGAAGGACCAAGAAAGGAGGCAGTGGGGTGGTGACAGGGCCCCATGTGGGGCCCCAGCGGTCATACGTGCCATGGTTGGCAGTGACAGCTGGGGGGGAGCACAGTCTTTGCAGTGGGGGGCGGTCTTTGGCAAGGGGGCTCCTACGGGGCTATTTGCGGGCCTTGGGCCCCAACCTTGGACAGGCAGGGGAAGGGGCGCTGGGGGGTAAGCAGAGAGAAATGGGGGGGGGCGCGTGGGGGGAGGGGCCAGGCAGTGATGGATAGGGAGGGGGCTGGCAGCGCGGGGCCGGGATCGGGGTCGCGGCCCGGGCACTCACCGCTCTCCTGCTCGCTGCCCTTCTTGGCCGCGGCGGCGTTGCCCATCGCGGCGGCGGCGGCCGGGGCCGGTCCCGGAGCTGCGGCGCGGCGGGTGCTGGAGGCGGCCCGCGGCCCCGGAGCGCGCTGGGCGGCGGCGGCGGCGGCCCCTCGGGTTGGCTGCGCTGGCTGCGGCGCCGCGACCCCCGCCCAGCCCCTGCTTCCCGCGTCTCTCCGCGCCCGCCCGCCCGGGAACCTCAGCCCAAGTCCGCTGCTGCTGTCCGTGACGCCCCCGCAGCCCGCAGCTCATTGGCCTAGGTCGCCCTGACTGACGGTGCTGCGCCGCCGCCCATTGGTCCTCCGTGACCCTCCCGTGCTGCCATAGGCTCTCGGCCCCATGACTCGCCCCTAGGACGCCTGGCCACTCGCGCGCTTGCGAGGCCCCAGCTGGGCGGGCCGACGCGTCTGATTGGCCGAGGCTCGCGACAGGTCCTGGGGTCCGCCCAGCGAGGCCGCCAATTGGCGGAGGCGCGCTGTCCGGCAAGCCCCCGGCAGAACGTTCAGTGTCAATCCGGGGGTGAGAGGGCGGGGCGGAGGTGCAGTCTACTGCCCGGGCCCGCCCGGCGGGGCGGCGGAGGCTGGCGGGCGGCGGCGCCGCGCTCCGAGGCCCAGGAGGCGGTCCAGGCGGGCGCTCGCCCGGGCCCATGCGCGCCGCAGTCCCCCGCCCCCGCTCAGTGCTGCAGCGGCTGCCGGCCAGCCAAGGTTGGCGCCGCGGCCCCCCCACCCCAACCCCGGCGCAGCCGCTGTCCACCTGCCAGCGGGGGAGGGGCGCGGCAAGCCCCGCGGGTCATAGGTCTCCGGGCCGCCAGCCGTCGTCATTCATAAGGCCTGGCGCAGGACAGCAGCAGCAGGCCCAGGGTCCATGCCGGGGTCCTCCTGGGTCTCCCTCAGCTACAGCCCGAGCTTCAGGAGGATGCTGAGCTCTGGGAGGGGGGCGCTCAGTAGCCATCCCTTTGCTGGGTGCCCACGCTGGGCTCATGCCAGTAGTAAGAGCTGGCACTTGCTAAATACATTACTTCGTACCACACTCCTATCACGTAGGTACTAGTCTCATCACTCCCATTTTACAGATGAGGAATCTAGGGCACAGCCAGACTGAGGATTCCCTCTGTCTGGGCAATGCAAAAGGAACCTCTTCTGGAGCAGAGGAGTGCAAGATGCCCCTTTTTTCAGGGTGCCCTTTAAATACAGCCTGAGGACGGTCAGTTTCCCACTGCCACATGTCTGACATTCAGGGCCAGATCATCCCAGCTGGGGTGGACGTGGGGGGCTGTCTTGTGCACTATAGGGTGTTTAGCAGTATCTCCAGTCTCTCTACCAACGGCACGCCAGTAGAACTTCCCTCTCTTCTGGCAGCTGTGACAACTAAAACCATCTCTAGACATTGTTAAATGTGCCCTGGGGGGCAAAACTGCCCCTAGTTGAGAACCACTGAAGTAGAGGAAGGCCCAAACAGGAAGTGACACGATGGGCAGGAGACTGGATGAGCCAGCTCTCCTTGGCTTGGGGAGGCTAGCTCGTCTCAGGTCTACAAGCCAATTCACTGCTTTGCCTCTGGACTTGTATACAACCTGCACCCCACCCAGCAGCTGTCTGGACCCATGTTCCTAAGTCCACCATAGTCTCAGGGAGGGAAGAGTCTATGATTTTCTGTGAATTGTGGGGAAATGGCTCATCAGCCAAACCACTCCACCTGGGGCTGTGGAGTTACAAAGTAAGGCTAAGTAAAATTTACTAAAAGTGTTGCCGTGTGTATCCTTGGAGTACAATGTTAACTAATTTCTGTGGGTCAAGGTCAAAGTCTGAACAATCACTGGTTATGCTCTACCTACAGAACAGCTGGGCTGCTTAAGTTTTGACAAAGAAAAACCCCTCCCTGGACCTCAGTCTGGAATACAACTATAACAAGCAAGACTAGAGTAAGAAGCTGAGCAAGGGCACAAGGAGCCGTCATCCTGCTGGCTGGGGACGGAGGCTGCCCAGTCATGAGGAGAGATGGACGAACTGCCTCAGTCTACCCAAGACAAAAGCCGAAACAGTCTAGATGAAGTGCCTTTTATTTTTAGACCAACCAAACATATTTAATATAAAAACACTTTAACAGACAAACTGCAAACACAACAGCATCCATGTAGCAGCGAGGGGATGCGGGCAAGGGTGGGGAGCGTGGCGGAGGAGGGAAGGTTTTCAGGGTCTTTACTGCTTCTCTTGTCTGCACTGTGGCCTCTGAGAGCATGAGGTCTTAGCAGAGGGCAGATCAAGGCAGCCAGAAGCAGAGGGGCCCTGATACTGATACTGAGACAGAGCACAAAAGGCCCCTCCAACATACCATCTTCTCACAAGGGCAGCCTTCAGGGAAAGCCAGATCCAGTTGGGAGGCAGCAGGAAGGTGGTTGTGACTGAGAGGAGCATCGACCATCTTTTCTCAGCATCCTGCTCATCACCCTTTTGGGAACAGAGTTTTCCAGAGGGCTACTGGACTGAAAAGACCTAAAAATCATCCTAGGAGAAGGACAGAAATTGTGTCCGGGTCCACCTGCTACCAAGACTCCTGGCCTGTGACTCCAGAAAGCTGGGTGGATCTGCTCAGATGTTTGGGAAGGAAAATGAATGACAGAGCCTTTGGCCCAACAGGGCTGAAGCCTTGCCAGGCATAGACCAAGAAAGCCTCAAGGCAGGCCAGGGAGGTCTGCGGGAAGAGCTTTGGGTCAACGGTACTATTGGAGTGCGGTGGCACAATGGCCCGCAGGTGGAGTTTATAATGTGTGTGGAAGCGAGAAAGGACACAAGAGAGAAAGAATTAAGAACTGAAGTACCTGCTTCTTTCAGGCCTGGGCAGTAGAGGTGAGATGATCCTCTGGGCCGGGGCTGGGAGAGAGAGACCTGAAGCCCCTTCCTTCCTTGGTGTCAAGTTTGACTGGCCTGGATATAGTTGATGGCCCCAAAGTCCTCCATGTGGCCTCCCTGAGACTCTCTTGTAGGCCCGGCTGCCCCCTCCAGATGTGCCAGGAGACTGGCCGCAGTGCCAGCTGGGCCCAGGTAGGGCGTAGAGTCCCACAGTTAGATGCAGTCCATGGAGTTCTCAGGGAGGAGCCCAGGGATGCAGCCAGGGAGACCTAAGCCCTTGATGGGAGTGCAGCTGAGGGGGAAGCCGCAGCCCAGGGCTGGGCCGTGGTTCTCTATGGCCTCCAGCCTGTCCGTGTTGTTGTCCCAGTTGATGTGGAAGCGGGTCACCCGGGGGTTTGAGGCCAAGATGTTCCGCTGGAGCTGGGGCAGGAAAAGGAACGTCAACCCTCGTTAGCATGCCCTCGCATTACTCCCACAGAGCAGGGCACTCTCAGATCCCGCCCCAAGCCCAGGAAGAGCAGACCTTGTTTATTCCATCACCACCAACAATATGTGTAGAACTCTAAGGAATGCCTGTGCACCATGATTTAGGGCCGGGGCCTATCTAATCTTGATTCTGTGAGGCAAAATTCTGAGAAACAAAGACCTCTCTCTTTCCTGTTCTAGCCCGGCGCTGCAAGAGCTGAGCACTACTTGAAATCCTTAAGAAGTGACCTTGGCTCCCAATTCCAACGACTCCACTACCCCCAGGTGCAAAGGAGCCAGCCTGTCTGAAGCAGGAAGTGTGGAGAAAGGACCCACCTGAGAGAAGTCTGGCTTTGGGGGTGGGTTCTCCCGCAGCTCAGGGTTAGGGTACTCATTGTTGACGTAGTAGCCCACTCGGATGAACTCCTGTCCGTGGTAGGTGCAGGTGATGAGGACCACAGTCACACCCACGGCGTCAGTCTCAGGGATGAGGGATGGGTTGGGGGCATCGGCCTAGGGGAAACACAGGCTGGGCCTTAGCACTGATTGCCAGTCACACCTTGACCGGTAATACGATTCTCAAGCAACGTATATTTACTGAGCCAAAAGTATGGGTCTCTGCCCTCAGGGGTTTTCAATCCAGTGGTGAAGACAGAATCAATCACACAAATGCCTGTAAAGTGCCGAATGTGACAGGTGTCATCAAGGAGGAGTATATGGTGTTGAGGAGGAGTGTAGTAAGCAAGGGGGAGAGCGGTATAAAATGAGGCTGAACAGGTGAGCAGGTAGGTACCAGTCAGTTAAGGGCTTGGGAAAGATCGAGAATGTTTAGCAGGAGGTAAGTGTGGCATCACTCCTGCTGTCTGAAAAGATGACCCTGGAGGCCAGTGGAGCTGCGATAGGAAGAGGGCTAAGCGGGAGCACGGAGACTAGGCAGGAGGCTACAGAGGTCATCCTGGAGAGAGGACAGTAGCTTAGATCAGGCAGTAGAGAAGAAGAGAGAGCGGACAGATGTGGGGTGTGTTGTTAGGGACAGGATCGGCTATACGATTGGTGCAAAATGAGACCAACACAGATGAAAACACGAGGGACTCCCCTGGTGGTTAAGAATCCGCCTGCCAATGCCGGGGACATGGGTTTGAGCCCTGGTCCGGGAAGACCCCACGTGCCGCGGAGCAACTAAGCCCGTGCGCCACAACTACTGAGCCTGCGCTCCGCAACAAGAGAAGCCACTGCAATGAGAAGCCCGCGTGCTGCAAGGAAGAGTAGCACCGCCGCAACTAGAGAAAGCCTGCACGCAGCAACAAAGACCCCACACAGCCAAAAAAAAAAAAAAAAAAAAAAGCAACAAACAAATGAAAACACAAGGCCTCATGTTCAAAAATTAGTAAGTTTCAGCCAGTGACAGCAGAACATCATACCAAGAGTGGGGCCCAGTGTGACTGCATGGGTCGCATGCCTAGGAAGCTGGTCCTGGCTGTGGGGTAGGTTAGGTGGATTGGATATGGGTGGGTGAGGGCTTAGGTGATGGGATGAGGTTGCTTAGATTGGGGCGGGAATAGCCAAGATCAGGTAAATGAATGGATTTGAGCAGAGGGTCTCAAACTTTAGTGTAAGAATCACATGAAGCCTGCGTTTCTGACAACAACCCCTGTGATGCTGAATTAGGGCTATTTAGCAGCTACAGTGGGTCCTCATTATTCATGCATTCCGTATTTGCCAATTCGACTACTTGCTACAATGTATTTGTAACCCCCAAATCAATATTCAGGGACTTTCACAGTCATTTAAGGACATGCACAGAGAAGGGGTGGGATTTGAGTAGCTCAGTGTGCACGTTCCCAGCTGAGGTAGAACAAGGCAGTCTCAGACTGTAAACACGTGTCTTTTTTGCGGTCTCAGGGCCATGGTTTCTGCATTTTTGTTGGTAATTTTGCTGTTTACAAGGGCCCCAAAGCGTAGTGCTGAGTGCTGCCCTGTTTCTAAAAGCAAGAAGGGATGTACCTCATAGAGAAAACGTGTGTTAGATAAGCTTTGTTCAGGCATGAGTTCTAGTGACGTGGGCCATGCGGTCAATGTGAATAAATCAACAATACAAAATAAGTTGTCTTTAAACAGAAAAACATAAAACAAGATTATGTATTGACTGGTTGTTAAAAATGTGACTCCCAGGAAAATAACGCTGTATTTCCTCTAGGGGCAATGATGTAGTATTCACTAATTCACTAATTCAGTGTCTGCAGCAACTTTACAGAACATAACTCCCGTGAGTAATGAGAATCAACTGTAAATCAGTGGCTCATGGTAACAGTTATGACATAGCGGTGGAGTAGAGGGAGGTGTCTGAAGTACCTTTGAGAGGTCAGACAGTGCTTGAGAGCAGAGCCAGGATTTGAACCTGAACTTTGACCAATGAACCATTCTGTGTGCTTTTGGGTAGAAGAGGATGTTTCTAGGTGTCAAGGCCTAAAGCCTAGCCTTTCTTACCTGAAAGACGAACATGTGTCTCCCTGCTGGGACAGGGCCGACCAGCACTGAGTCTAGGATTTGATCAAACTCTTCACTCTCGGCTGAGCCTACGTAAATGATCTTCCACTCCAGATCTGCAAGGATACAGGGTGTTAAGAACTGAAACAGCTTGACAGCAAGAAGGCTGGGAAAGGGCCTTCTCATGTTAGTTTTGGATAGGTCCTTAATATATTGATAGATTTTTTTAAAAAATCAATTAATTAATTAATTAATTAATTTTTGGCTGTGTTGGGTCTTTGTTTCTGTGTGAGGGCTTTCTCTAGTTGCGGCAAGCAGGGGCCACTCTTCATCGCGGTGCGCGGGCCTCTCACTATCGCGGCCTCTCTTGTTGTGGAGCACAGGCTCCAGACACGCAGGCTCAGTAGTTGTGGCTCACGGGTCTAGGTGCTCCGCAGCATGTGGGATCTTCCCAGACCGGGGCTCGAACCCGTGTCCCCTGCATTGGCAGGCAGATTCTCAACCACTGCGCCACCAGGGAAGCCCTATTGATAGATTTTCATTCTCAAGGACACCTGACACCCACTGGGCACTAAGTGCCAGGCACTGCGGTCCCGATCACTGGGGCAGGCGCGAAGCTCTATTTCCGGTGGGGAAATTTCTCCTGTGGGCCTAGCTTTGCCAGGCGACCTTGACTCTGCACCTCCAGGGAAACTTGGGCCTCTCAGAGCCTGAGGGTGAACCGTATGGCAGAGGTTGAATTAAGAGCCACGTGACAGAGGCATGGAGGCGTGCTGAGGAGGGAACAGCAGGGAGTTGGGCCATTTGAGGGCCCTGCCCACTGGGTGCTGGGATAGGAAGCAGCATCCTCTTTCACACACAGGGACCGGTGCCACCGAACTGAGTAGATCCCTCGACAACTGGGGCAGGGCAGCAGATTGCAATCCAGTAGGACAGCCAGCCGGCAGGAGGGGAAGATAAGGTCGCTGGGGGAGCCAGCCAGTCCCCGGGTCCTCCAGATCCGGCACCAAGTCATGCCTGCTCTCAGACATAAGGGCAACAGCGACTCAGTCAACAAATATGGCGTCATAAGGCCATCCTCTGAACCCCAATTTTCTTGCATCCCATCCAGTAGGGGACTCACATTCCTGGGTATGTTCCGGCAAGATAAAAGGGAAAGTGCTCAATGAGACCCTGCCCGTCAATCACAGGAAATTCCCAGTGACTGCGGCCTCTTGCAGGAGGTCCAAGTGTATCAGGGGCAAGGTCATGCTACTACACGGAAATTTGGCAGGAGACCTGAAACTTATTTTAGGTTCTTTGAAATTACACAACCTATGGCTCCAGCAGCCAGGGAAAGTTTCACAAGCTGTGGTTTTCACAGGAAGCAAACTGTCTTAGAAGCTGCCCTGTTCCTTGGTCTAGTGTCCCACAAGAGCACTCAACTTTGGAAGCACAGCAATGCCGGGCCATGACTATGGAGGTTTGTCACCTGGGCTCCATCCCCTTCTCGATACACTGGCCTCCTGTCCTTTTGCAGCTGACACCCAGGCCTTCTACTCAGGGACCCTAACAGATCTGTAGGAGGTGGTGGCCATTGGGCTCACTGGGGTTCAGTCAAACTCCAGTCTCTTGTTATTTGCAGGGAGGAGTTAAGTTTACTGATTTATTTTTGTTACAAGTAGTGACACAACCAGAAATAACGTTTTTGGATGAACAGAAAACAAGCTAGCTCTGTTCTCACCTTTCTAACATAGCTCTATCATTTGATATCTTTCCTTCTGGCCTTTTCCCCCATCACCAGGGGAGTCACACATGTGTGCATTAACTAATGTGCTGCAGGGGGAGACAAAAAGGAGATTTTAATAGAGCAGGCCGTGGTGTATGCCGTGGGCTCTCAGCGTTCAGTACTGTTGGCAAGGGAGTTCCCTGGTGTCCTAGTGGTTAGGATTCTGGGCTTTCACTGCTGTGGCCCGGGTTCAAACCCTGGTTGGGGAACTGAGATCCCACAAGCTGCACGGTGCAGCCAAAAAAAAAAAAAAATACTGTTAGCAAAACCTAAACAAAGATTTTGTTTACCAAGAAAGCACGTTGGCTGACCAGAAGAGAGAAATGCAGGTGGACAAGCAAATGGGTCACGATGGCTCCCTCCACACAGGCCAGAAAGAAACCAGAGAATTCACCAAGGACTGCAGAGAAATACTCAAGGGTTAGAGGAGCTGATAAGATCACCTATGGAAGACAGAAGATGACTGAAATGAGGATCTACAAATCGGAATTGCCTGAAACCTGCTCAAGTGTCTTAAGCAGAAGCATACTGAAGTGACTTCATTTTTGAATGAGATATGGGGCATCAATCACCAACACAGCACAAACTCACTCCTACTGAATATGGGACACAGTCGCACACATGTAACATTGTGTGCCTAACATTCTGAGTAATTTCAAGGGTAAATTGACTACATTACTTTTTCTTTCTTTTTGGCCGTGCCATGTGGCTTGTGGGATTAGTTCCCTGACCAGAGATTGAACCCGGGCCCCCTGCAGTGGAAGTGCAGAGTCCTAACCACTGGACTGCCAGGGAATTCCTTACATTACACTTTGTCTTTATGCCTTAACTTTATAATCTAACCACTGCACAAGATGCTGCTCTACTATGTATGAAAACAAAACCCAAACCAATGATATGATGAAAGACATGTTAAAAAAATATATATATCGTAGTTGAACTAGCTGGAGAATCTGTTTCCTGCCTTAAAAACGACAGGACTTCCCTGGTGGCGCAGTGGTTAAGAATCCGTCTGCCAATGCAGGGGACACAGGTTCGAGACCTGGTCCGGGAAGATCCCACATGCTGTGGAGCAACTAAGCCTCTGCGCCACAACTACTGAGCCCGCACTCTAGAGCCCGCGAGCCACAACTTCTGAAGCCCGCACGCCTAGAGCCCGTGCTCTGCAACAAGAGAAGCCACCGCAGTGAGAAGCCCATGCACCACAACAAAGAGTAGCCCGTTTGCAGCAACTAGAGAAAGCCTGGGCACAGCAATGAAGACCCAAGGCAGCCAAAAGTAAATAAATAAATAAATTTATAAAAACAACAACTTATCTAGTAGGTCTTTTTCTGTTTATCACTTTCCCTTTGTTCGTAATACATATGAACCTTGGCCTGACCTCAGGGTGTTAGGTGTGGGTCAGAACATCTGGCTCCAAGACTTATTCAAGTAGTACCTGTTGAATTTCTCAACTAAACAAGGGAAAAACACACCCAATGTATTGAATGTAGACCCATGCCTTGGAAGCATCTATTTCCAGATGCTGAGGAGAAAAGAGAGCAAAAGGGGTTCAGAACCCTTGAGAAATGGGTCAGACTGGGGATTGGGTGTTCAGCTCTTCAGTTGCCAGTGTCTGAAGTCACCAGGTAACAAGACTGAGATTCCTCCAGAATCTGAGAGACTTCTAGAGCCAGGCCCATTCCATCTGTCTGGGAGGCAGGAAACAAATTCTCTCTGCTCTGTGGGAAGAGGCAGAAAGGAAGTTGGCAGGTTAGAGTGAAGGACAGCTCAACAGGTACAACCAAAGAGTCTAGATTTCTAGGCCAGAGTTGGCTTTCCAACTGGAATTTCTCTGAGCAAAAGCTTTATTGTCCAGGTATAAATAATAATAGCACCCCCTTTCCCTCCTCTGAGTCCTGTTTACGCTCCACTTCTAAAATAGGATGCCTTCTTTCCCAGGTTATAGCAAAGATAAAGAACCCTGGACACAGAACTCAGAGACAAAACCTAGGGTTAATAATTCTACAAACCAGCTGTGTGACCTTGGAGAAGTCATTCCATTTCTTTCTATTAAAAAATAATAACCAGCAGGTTGATTTTAGCCTTTCCTGCTCTGATTCTATAAACAGATTACTGAAGTAATAGAGCAGGAGCTTTGTAGGAATTAAAGTACTAGATAACGACCATGCAACCATTTTTAAATGCAAGGAGCACAAACAGGCTGATTGAAACCCGATCTCCTGCCATCTGGGAACTGTGAATCCCTTAACCTATTAGCTCCTTACATCTCCTCCTGGCTTTAAAATAAAATCTTATTCCACAGGGTCATTCTACACCTTATTTATTTATTTACACCCTGCCTTGTTCCAGAAAGGATTTAACTGGGCTTATTCCATAGTTAGTCACAAGGAGACCCCTTAATTTAAAAAGGAGAGAAACTGGGGAGAGACTGGTGCAATAGCCCAGCCCAAGCACACACACATCAAAACTGTATCAACCCCAGGCTAGTCCACGGGCCGATATGCAGGCAAACCACCCCCCTACCACTGAGAGGTGCTGGTTAGCACACCCTGGCCTCACAGATCTCCACCTCCTCAGCCGCTGCCTCTTCTTTTCTTTTAACCACCAAGTGGAGAAGAGATCTAATGGAGTACTTCCTCCTGAAAGTGGTGCCAAGACTCGCTGAATGACCTCAGATTTTTCGATTTTTATAGACCTTTACTTGAAAGGTCTTTTACTCTTTGTGGCTCCCATCTTCTCATCTGTGAGATGAGAGCCATGTCCACCTTTGTTACACAGATGAGTAAGTACATCTGTGAAAGCACCTTGGAAAAGATGCACAAAATGTTGTGACCTCCCAGATGATTGTTTGAAGCCAGATACCTTCACAGCTCAGCCTGGAACACCCACCCCCCCAGACTAGGTCAGACCATCAAAAATGTTGGGAGCATTGCTGCAGTAGGTCAGCAGGAATCTGGCAGGCAAACAGTAGGAACCAGCTAATGCTTGCCTGGCCATGCCACCCCTCAGTATGTTCATTGAAGCCCACAGTCAGAGAGGCGGGAGGAACAGGAGCTGGGGAGATCAGGTTATCCTCAAAGACTGGAGCCAGAAGCCAGGCCATGCCTCCCAGGGTGGAGTAGAGGGTTGGGGCCAGACTAAGGAGGGAAGCCAGGTTCTAGGGTATGTGGTTTGGGGTAGAAAACAAGCAGAAGTAGCTGGGGTTGGGGTTAAGTATCAGCAGGTAGGGGAGGAAATTATGGGGAGACAAATGGGGAGATGGGGACGAGTGAGGTCTTGCCACAGGGGGAGAGGATCTTCACAGGGAAAATGGGGGAGGGGGCTGAGGTTTCCACTGGGGAAATTCGAGGGGCCTGGAGGTTAGGATCGACATAGGAAAAGAGTGGGGTGGGAGTGTCTCACCACAGGGGAGAGGGGATTGGTGGGGAAGACTGGGTGGCTGCAACGGCAGTCTACCCGTACAGAAACAGAAAGTGGGGCGTTTCCTGCTACAGGGAAGACGGGGTGGCTGAGTGTCTCTGCAAGTTAAAGAACGGAGGCTGAGAAGGTTTCTACATAGAACACAGGTGCCCAGGAGGAGCGCCACAGGAGAAAGGGGGGAATGATGAAGTCTCCACGGGGGAAAACGGGTGTTACCGTGGGGGTGGGGGTGGGGTAGTCTCCAAAGGCAGGTTGGGGCTGGGAGGGGGTTTGGTTCACGGGACATCTCGGTTGGGGGAGGGGGGGTGTGTTTCACCGGGTTGGCCTCGGGGCTGTCTCCAAGGGGAGGTGGGGGTTGGCCCAGGGGAGAGGGGGTCTCCACACGGGCGCAGCCTCACCGTCTGCCAGGGCCTCACTGCACTCGAAGCTGATCTCGAACCGGAAGGGGCTGTGGAAAGGGCTCGGATTCTCCAGCACCGCCACGTTCAACACCGACACCTTAGCCATCGCCTCGTCGGGTCGCAGCCGAGGCCAGAGCTGGGGCCGAGCCCGCGTCTGGGTCCTATCGGGTCAGCGGAGCAGCGTTGCGCGAAACCGCTCCCGCTTCCTCCGACCGCGATCTAAAGTCCGTGTCTCCTCCGCGCGCCTCCTTCAAATAGCAGGTCCCACCCTCCGGCTAATCATAGTCAACGCTCCACGACTGCGCGAGCTCCCCCTCAGCCAATCCTGGAGCGTCGGTCTGCGCGCGCCGAGACTCCCGGGACCAATCCGTGGAGCTCCCTCTCCGGGATGCGGGAGGGAGGCGGGACCGTCTCTTGGCTTCTTTGGGTGTCCGCGGAGAACCAATCCCCAGAGTCTCCGACTCGGAAGTCTAGGGAGGGGTGGGCGGGGTCACGGCGCAGGGCTCCTCTTGGCCAATCCTGAGGGTCCCCGCACCAGCGAGGTCAGCGCTTAGCCCCGCCCTTCCGGGAGACGCATCCAGCTGGGGACAGCGCAGCCAACCGCCGAGCGGTGGCGCGCGGCGCTCGCTTAAGAGGGAAAGAAGGGCGGTGCTTGGCCTGCGGTGATTGGCAGGCAGGAGTGGGGAGGGAATAAAGCAGATTCTCTGAGAGGTGATTGGCTGAGCTGGCTGAGGGGGCGGGAGGAGAGAAGAATCGGCCGGGGATTCGTGGGAGTGGAGCGGAAGTCGGCTGCTGGCGCGGTTGAGTCGCGTGTGAAGAGGAAGGAGGAGCGTTTGTACCTTTGGCGTCTGTCAGCTGGTGAGCGTTGCCGGAAGTTGCTCGAGGGGGCTCCTGGCTCCTCAGGCCCAGCGGCCTGGGAGAAAGTTGTGAATGTTTAACTCACCCTTGAGGGGAGACGGTGGGACCGGTACGCGGCGCGCTGAATCGCGGGACCGGGAGTCGGGCCTGGTTCGAATCCAGTTCTTACACCCTCGAGAGCCTCTGGGTAGGTTTCATGTGGACAACGCTGTAAGTGGGAGTTCGAGTCCGGCCTTTGCCACTCACTTACCCGAGGCCACGTTTCCCTGCCCATTGAACGGGGTCGTGAAAATTGACTGTCCTGACTTATGATTACATGATACATCTAGAAACTTCTCTTCACACTCCCAGGCGTAGGCCGGACCCACCGTGGCCCCCAGTCTGGAAGACTCGAGGAACCTCCGCACTCACTCACTGTGTTTCCACCAGCGGCAACATACCTAATTTTACACTTTTCTATAGTAACCACGTTAAAAAAAAAAGTTTTAAAAAGTTAAATTAATTTTAACATGCTAAAATTAATAGAGCCACAATATCATTTCAACATGTGATCGGTATAAAAACATACAACTGAGGTATCTTACATTTTGTTACTTAGTACTAAGGCTTTGAAATCCTGTGTGTTTTACACTTTATACCACATCTGTGAGATCCGGACGCTGCATTTTCACCGGAAATAGTTTAGGTTTCATAAAATTTACAGTTGAAATGTAGATTCACATGCCCAAGCTGTTCCCAGCATACTTAAAAGTTTCCCATGAGCTCAATCTTCTGTCGGTGTTAAATTGAAATGTTAATTGATGAAAGTTAAGCGACGGGAATGTTCTGTTTCACAGCGGCACTAGCCACATTCAGGAGCTCGTGATCCCCTGTGGCTTCTCTATTGGACAGTGCACATCTGAAACAAATTGGATCAGTCACCCCCCGCTACTTAAAATGTGAGTGGTTTTCTGTTGTTCTCAGTATGAGAATATTGTCTTCAAGACTCTACATGCTTTGTTTACTACCCACCCAGCCCCCAACTTCAGTCCAGCCAAACTGACCCTCTTTTAGTTTCGTAAAAATCTGACATGGCAGCCCCATCTCTTCTTCCAGCTCTTGCCATGACTGGTGCCTTCTTGTTATTCAGGTCTCTGCTCAGATGTCCTCTTCTGGGAGAAACCTTTCCAAGGGTCCCCTGGACAGTGTTCAGACTCAGAGTGTTAGCCTGAACAGTACTGTTTCAAGCCACTAGCATTTTTTTTTTACTTACTAGATTACAGGTTTATTATAGAAGGATCTAACTCAGGAAGAACCAGATGAAAGAGATGTAGAGGGCAAGGTATGGGGAAAGGGGGGTGGTGTGTGGAACTTCCACGGTCTCTGAACTTCCATGCTCTTTGAGCGCGCTCTCTCTCCCCATTCTCTACGTGTTCACCAACCCAGAAGCTCTCTGAACCCTGTCCTTTTGGGTTGTTACGGAGGCTCCATTAGGCATGATTGATTAAATCACTGACCACTGGTGATTTAGCTCAATCTCCAGCCCTTCACCCCTCCCAGAGGTGGGGGTGGGTTGAGCAAGCCACTAGCATTTCTTATCCAGCCTCCTCTGTGGCCTCATGATGCTAGGCATTATTATTATTATTATTTGTATCTCTATCTCACATTAAGTAAAAAAAAAAAAAAAAAAAATTTTTTTTTTAATCGAAAGGATTTTTTTCCCCCATTGAAACGATTTGGCTGCAAGAAAATTCACATTACAATTGGTTATGATTTCTTTTTTTTTTTTTTTTTTAAAGATTTATTTTTTTTTTTATTGATTGATTGATTGATTGCTATGTTGGGTCTTCGTTTCTGTGCTAGGGCTTTCTCCAGTTGTGGCAAGCGGGGGCCACTCTTCATCACGGTGCGCGGGCCTCTCACTGTCACGGCCTCTCTTGCTGCGGAGAACAGGCTCCAGACGCGCAGGCTCAGTAATTGTGGCTCACGGGCCCAGCCGCTCTGCGGCATGTGGGATCTTCCCAGACCAGGGCTCGAACCCGTGTCCCCTGCATTAGCAGGCAGACTCTCAACCACTGCGCCACCAGGGAAGCCCGGTTATGATTTCTTGGCAGTCACTGGGCATCCTTGGGAATTTTTGTGACTTGAGAAAATCTAATTTTCAAATTATTTCCAAATGTAATTCGATTGTTTATGAATACAGAATTTGATGAATGAAGTTATGATATGTTTTCTAGACATTTAATTAAACATTTATTCATTACAACTTCGTAGTTTTCTTTTTGCATCGTGGAACTTTTTTTCCTTTATCCACAGCCCCAACCTTTTCATAGCCTCTGAAAAAGCTCATCAGCCGTAAGCATTATGTCTGTGGTGCTAATGAAGAAAATGGCCCTGTCTATAATGCCTTCTCCCTACAGCTGGCTGAATAATCTTCAGTTGTAAGCCAGATCATGTCATTACCCTGCTTAAAACCTTCAAAGGCTTATCATACTTAGAATGCAACTTAAGATCTTTACTGTGGCTTAGGAGGCCCTGCACACTGGCTTCAGCTGACCTCTCAAGCCTCAGCTACCAGTCTCCCTCTTGTCACCACTCTCAAGCCCTGCTGACTTCATTTCCCGTCTTTCAACACACCAAACTTATTCCTGCTGCAGGGTTTTGCACTTGTTGTTCCCTCTGCCTGGAATGTGCTTCCTTCATATAATTGCGTGGCTGTCTCATTCTCATCATTTATGGTTCACCTCAAATGTCTCTCCCAAAGAAGCCTTCTTGGACCACCCTAGTTAAAGTAGACCTTCATTAATTACAAAAGCCTGCTTTATTTATTATCTTAGGAGCACTTACCAGAATCTGTAGATATGTTGATTTTAATTGTGCTTTTTTTTTTGGCCACACGGCTTGCGGGATCTCAGTTCCCCTACCAGGGATTGAACCTGGGCCACAGCAGTGGAAGCGCCGAATGCTAACCACTAGACCACCAGGGAACTCCCTAATTGTGCTTTTTATCTCTCATCATCCCTCAGTAGACTGAAAGTTGGTTGAGGACAGAGATCTCACCTGTCTCACACTGAACTCTCAGTGTATTGCCAGAGCTTAGCATAGGAAGTGTTCAATAAATTTTTTTTAAAAGAGTAAATCCATATAAAGGACTTAGCATAGTACCTGGAATGTGAAGAGTACTCCATAAACACCATAAACATGAACTGTTAGTAGCGCATATAGTAATTAGGAGATAAGTCATCATTTTTCTTATGTAGTATTTCAGGTGCACTCACACTCAAAAACAAGCATAAGGAATGCTATGACAAATATGTTTTTACCCATTACCCAGTTTAAGAAGTAAAACATTAGTGATGCAATTGAAAGGTCTTATATACCCCTGCCTCAAACCCGTTCCTCTCCCCTTGTTTTCAGATGTAACTACAATCCTGGTTTTGGTGTTTATTTTTCAGTGCACGTTTGTATATCTTTAATATGTGCCTTTAAACTATGTATAGTATTGTATGTCATGTTCTACAACTCTATACAAAAGAGTCAACTATAGCAGGCCTGAGATTGCTCTCCTTAGAAAGGCCTGTTTGCAAGGTTGGCCCTTGGCTGGTGTCTAGGAACTTGGATTTCAGGAGGGTTCACACCATTCCCTAAATAATACAAGGGGCTCATGGTGCCTAAATTGTACAAACAATGTGATTTGTGTCGAACACCTGCTTTCCTTCTGGAGTCTGGAAGTTTGGTACTTGACCAGCTGCCCCCCCCCCAATACCCTGGGCACTGTATCTCTAAGGAGCTTTCCTGGTGGACAACATTTCACACGTGTTGTCACAGCTCTGCTGTAGGAACTAAGCACGTCCTTTGTAACTCCACTAGGAGAGGACTCTTGGAAGCTTGTGCCTGGTTTCCTCCAGACCTCGCCCCATGCACCTTTTCCCTTGGCTGATTTTGCTTTGTATCCTTTCACTGTAAGAAGTCATACTCTGGGGAATTCCGTGGTGGTCCAGTGGTTAGGTCTCTGAGCTTCCACTTCAGGGGGCATAGGTTCCATCCCTGGTCGGGGACTAAGATCCCACATGCCGCATGGTGTGGCCAAAAAAAAAACAAAAGCAAAAAACCAAACCAAAACAAAACAAAGAACAACAACAAAAAAGAAATCATACCCTGAGTAGGCTATATGCTAAATCCTGTGAATCCTCCTAGTGAGTCAGGGATGATCTTGGGGACCCCCAACACAGTATCATACCACATATATCCCGACAGGGCTGGAACTAGGATGAGGAAAGCAAGGTCACAACATTTAAGGAGACACCCTCCAAGTCACACAAGTGCCAACCTGTACCTGCATGACTCTGAGGGTGAGTGCCTCCTAAAATTTTCATTCTAGACACCTAGCTTGCTTCACTCTGGTCCCAGCCCTACCTTCATTTTTTTAAAAAAAATAATTAATTAATCTTGGCTGCGTTGGGTCTTCGTTGCTGCGCACAGGCTTTTCCTCTAGTTGCGGCAAGGGGGGTCTACTCTTTGTTACAGTGTGCGGGCTTCTCATTGCGGTGGCTTACTCTTGTTGTGGAGCACGGGCTCTAGGCACGCAGGCTTTAGTAGTTGCAGCGCATGGGCTCTAGAGCACAGGCTCAGTAGTTGTGGTGCACAGGCTTAGTTGCTCCGCGGCATGTGGGAACTTCCCGGACCAGGGATCGAACCCGTGTCCCCTGCATTGGCAGGTGGATTCTTAACCACTGCACCACCAGGGAAGTCCCCCAGCCCTATCTTCTGAAGCTGCTTTTTTTGGGTCAAACATAATGCTTTAAAAAAATAATAAATTTATTTATTTATTTATTTTTGAATGCATTGGTTCTTCGTTGCTGTGCGCAGGCTTTCTCTAGTTGCAGCGAGTGGGGGCTACTATTCGTTGCAGTGTGTGGGCTTCTCATTGCAGTGGCTTCTCTTGTGGAGCACGGGCTCTAGGGTGCGCGGGCTTCAGTAGTTGTGATGCGTGGACTTCAGTAGTTGTGGTGCGCGGGCTCTAGAGTGCAGGCTCGGTAGTTGTGGCGCACGGGCTTAGTTGCTCTGCGGCATGTGGGATCTTCCCGAACCAGGGCTCGAACCTGTGTCCCCTGCATTGGCAGGCAGAGTCTTAACCACTGTGCCATTAGGGAAGCCCCAAACATAATGCTTTTGAGAGGTATATATGTGACACGTGTATAGCTCTAGTCGTTTATTTTCACTGGTGTATGGCTGTGCTGTCTGATGTAGTAACCATTAGCCACATGTGGCTATTTATATTTCAGTTAATCAAAATTAAATGAAAAATTCAATTCCCCAGTCACTTAGCCACATTTCATATGTTTAATAGACACCTGTGGCTAGTGGCTACCGCATTAGACAGCTTAGATAAAGAATACTTCTGTGATCACCGGAAGTTTTGTTGGACAGTGTTTACTTATCCATCTACCTCTTCCTTGGTATTTAGCTTGTTTCCAGTTTTCAACTCTTACAAACAGTGCTGTAATGTTCATTGTTGTGCATGGCTCTTTGTGTACACATGCAGGAGTTTCCCTAGGAGTTGAACTGCTGGGTTTGGGGAATATTCACTGTTACTAGATATTGCCAGTTTGTTCTTCAAGATGATTGTTCCAGTTCTCACTCCCACCAGCATTGTTGCTATTGCTCAGTGTCCTTATCCGTACTTGCTATTGTCAGACTCTTACATGTTTGTCTTTATGATGGGTGTGAATTATTGGTTTCAGTTTGCATTACCATGATTAATAGTGAGATTGAGCTTTTTTCATGTTTATTTACCATTTGCCTTTCGTGAATTGCCTGTTCATATCTTTGCCCATTTTCCTGCTGGATTGTCTTCATCTTACTGAGTGCAGGAGTTCTTACATCTGAGGTATGGTGTTTTCTGATTTCAGAATTTATTATTATTATCATCATCATCATCATTATTTTAAAGTCATCAGAATTATGAATCTACTTATAGTTTGTGGTGTTTTGTGTCTTGCTTAAGAAATCTTACGCTGCGATCAGTAAGATATCCTACTGTATTTTCTTCTGGAAGGTCTACTTTTCATATTTAGCTTAAAAAAAAACAATCTGGAATTTATTTTTGTTTATGTTGTGAGGTAGGTTTAATTTTTTTCATTTGGATAACCAGGTGTCCCAGCTCCATTTATTGAGTAGTTCAGTGGTTCTCAAAATGTGATCCCCTGGGGATCCCCAAGAACCTTTTAGGGTATCTATGAGATAAACTATTTTCATAATAATTCTA
The DNA here is from genome assembly GCF_949987535.1 of Balaenoptera acutorostrata. Lineage (NCBI taxonomy): Eukaryota > Metazoa > Chordata > Mammalia > Artiodactyla > Balaenopteridae > Balaenoptera > Balaenoptera acutorostrata. The sequence goes on from NC_080065.1 coordinate 177,321,734, forward strand.
AGGCATTATTTGCCTTTCTCATTTGTGCTGTGTTGTCTGTGCACTATTGGTACAAAAACAGTGGGTAAAACTGCTGGCCCCTTAGCAGGAATCAGTGCAGTGTCACCATATTGTGGTAGTGGTTGTCACTGTATTCCTCACCACCACACACACACTCAATGTTAAAACAGTTTCACTTAAGAATGTCCTTGAAGAAGCAGTGAAAGTAGTAATTGTGTTAAAGCTTAGCCCTACAGCAGGTCTTTCTAATATTCTGGGTGGTGAAATGGGACGCTTGCATAGAGCACTTCTGTTGCATGCTGGAGAATGATGGTACTTGAGGTAATGTACAGTTGTTTGAGTGGAGGTAGAACTGCTGACTTTTTTCATGAACACAATTTTTACTTGAATAATTGCTGATTATTAATTATTCAGATTAGGATATATGCCATGTATTTTCTCAGAAACAAATGCAGTGAGTGGTCACTTGGAGGAAAATTACCAGTGTGTTGCCAATGATAATATTTGAGCTTTTAAGCAAAACTTAGACATTTAGGAAACTTTTATTCACCACCATGAGCCTGACAACTTTTCAATATTTAAAGGTTTTCCTGATGAGATCAGTGATGATATTATTAACATATATTTTAAAAATACTGTAGAGTGTAATGTAATAACTCAGCATATCAATATTTTCCTAAAGACCAATGCATGATGTTACAAAATCAGTCATAAAAGATCAATTAAAATTTGTAAGATAGACCAATGGGTTTCAATGTAACAGAGTATGAAAAGTTTATTGATACAGTTTCATATTCAACATTGTAACTAACTTTAATATACCACCACTTGTTGAGTTTTGGTATAGTAACAAAGTAAAATATCCCCAATTAGCTGAAAAGGCTATGACACTCCTCCCTTTTCCAACTATGTATCTTTGTGAGTCTAGCTTTTCTTCACATACTTCAACCAAAACAGCATATTGCAACAGATTGATTGCAGAAGCCTGATGTGAGAATACAGCTGTCTTTCATTACACCAGACAGTAGGAGTTTTACAAAAATGTAAAACAATGCCATTCTTTGCACTACTTTGTTTTAAAAATATGCATATAGTTATTTTTTAATAAAATAGGTTATTTATTTTAACATTTAGTAGATTTATTAACCAATTTAATTTAGTTAAATATTTAAAAATTTTGCTCAGTTTTAATTTCCAATTCAGTAAATATAAATAGATATAATCTCTATCCCCATAAACAACAGCTCATTAGGGTCCCCATTAATTTTTTTTAAAATTAATTAATTAATTATATTTATGGCTGTGTTGGGTCTTCGTTTCTGTGTGAGGGCTTTCTCTAGTTGCGGCAAGTGGGGGCCACTCTTCATCGCGGTGCGCGGGCCTCTCACTATCGCGGCCTCTCTTGTTGCGGAGCACGGGCTCCAGACGCGCAGGCTCAGTAGTTGTGGCTCACGGGCCTAGTTGCTCCACAGCATGTGGGCTCTTCCCAAACCAGGGCTCGAACCTGTGTCCCCTGCATTGGCAGGCAGATTCTCAACCACTGCGCCACCAGGGAAGCCCCCTATTAATTTTTTTTAAAAAGATTTAATTTTTTTTAGAGCAGTTTTAGGTTCATGACATAGATTTCTCATATACCCCTCCCCCTCCCACATGCATAGTATCCCCCATCATTAACATCCACCACCAAAGTGGTGAATTTGTGTACAATTGATGAACCTATATTGACACATCATTATCACCTAAAATCCACAGCTTACGTTAATGTTCACTCTTGGCGTACATTCTATGGGTTTGGAGAAATGTATGACATACATTCATCATCACAGTATCATACAGAGTATTTTCACGGCCCTAAAAATCCTCTGTGCTCCGCCCAGTCATCCCCCTCCCTATCCTCATTAATTTTTAAAAGGGTAAAGGGGTCTCAAGACCAAAAAAATATAAGATCCTCTGGATTAATCCATCCTTTTCCTAGTGATTTGTAATCTCTGCCTAGAGCAAGTTTCCATCTAGTCACAGGTCTCTTCCATTGGACTTTTTGTCTCTTCCTGTGCCAAATACCACATTGACTTAAATATTACCACGCTATAACCAGTCTTGGTAAGGCTAGTTCCCCACCTTGTTCTTTCTGCTTCCATTTGTGCTGGTCATTCTTGGCCTTTGTTCTTCCATAGAAAGTGGGACACACAAATACTTTTTCCTATTACAAAAGTAATATATATTAATGCAAACAATTTCTAAAATACAGAGTTGCGCGAAAGTTAAAATTACCCCGTTAATATTCTGGTATATAGCTTTATATTCTGCATATATTTTATTTTATTATTATTTTTTAAAAGCAATTAAAATTTTTTTTTCTTTTTTAAAACGTTTATTTATTTTTTGGCTGCGTTGGGTCTTCGTTGCTGCACACTGGCTCTCTCTAGTTGCAGAGAGATGGTGCACGAGCTTCTCATTGCGGCGGGTTCTCTTGTTGCGGAGCAGGGGCTCTAGGCACGCGGGCTTCAGTAGTTGTGGCACGTGGGCTCAGTAGTTGTGGCTCGCGGGCTCTAGAGTGCAGGCTCAGTAGTTGTGGTGCACAGGCTTAGTCGCTCTGCGGCATGTGGGATCTTCCTGGACCAGGGCTCGAACCTGTGTCCCTGCATTGGCAGGCGGATTCTTAACCACTGCGCCACCAGGGAAGTCCCTGCATATATTTTATATTTATACACACATATACACATACACACATACACTTGTACATATACACAGTTTCATATTTGTATACACACACTTTTTCTATATACATGCCATCAAAACAAAGCAAAAGTAAGGTCATACTTTACCCTGTTTTTTATATCTAGGTTTTTACCCTTAGTATTATTATGAATATATTTCCACGTCCTTTAGTGTTCTTCTGCATTATCATTTTGAATGGCTGCATGGTATTCTGTTTATGGATGTGCATTATTTATGTAACAGTTTTCTATGCTAAAATTTTAGATTCTCTCTTTTGTTTCACTCTTAGAAGCCTTACTACAGCGAACTTTCTTGTCGCTGTCTTCATGCACATGCATGGTTCCTTAGGATCAATTCCCAGGAGAGGACTGGTTGGCTTAAAGTGAGGGCTTCAGTTGTGAGAAGCTGGGATCACTTGGACGGAGGCAAAGGTTGATGGAAGACAGTGGGGCAGGACAGATAGAAAAGAGTAGTGGTTGCAAGGGTTTTGGTCAAGGAGAGTCCCAGTGAAGTAAGAAGGGATATAAATGGGGGAGGGTCCTGTCATCACAGCTCATTGCCATGACTGAGATGTTTGAAAGGGTAAGAGAGAAGCAGAATAAGCCTGAGGATATTGTAGGGATAAAGGAGTAGCCTCAGCCTGGCACCCCTAGGCCTTCCCAAGAGTTCACGGGAGAGAGGAGGTTTTCTCAACGGCAGAGGCTCCAGTGCTTTCAAGCCTTTGGGGATCTGAAGCGAATCCTCTGTTGCTCTGCATTAAGACCTTCCCTCTGGCTTAACTCACGTGAGTCCACTCTGGACAGTCCTAACATACTAGCTATGTAGGGACCATCAGGGTGTGGCGTGATTAGTGGGCGTCTCCTCTGATGTGGGGCACCAGATAGCTTCCCTTAGTGAATGCTGAGTGGGGTTGGTGGGCAGCGATGGGGCCTGGGCAACTGCAGCGGGGTGCAGACAGCCCTCAATGCCGCCCCTGGGATAGGAAGACCAAGAGGGAGGCCTGGTCCACCTTTCTCTTGCTAGCTGAGTGAACACGGGTATGTTCTTGAACCGTTCTGGGCTTCAGCTTCTGCAGTTGTATATTGGAGCTAACTAAAACCTGCCTCACTGCGTGGTTGAAAGGATTAAATTGGACAGCATATGTAAAGCATCTACAGGGTGTGGGCACTTTGAACTGCATAGTAATCTTATTTTTTTGAGTAAGTCATTTAATCACCCTAACTTCAGCTTCCTCATCTGATATATGGGGAAAATAGTATATATCTTTTGATAATTAAATAAGATGAAATGTAGGAAAGAGCTTTGAAATGAATATCAACATAAATGTTATTGTTCCAGGGCATATGCTAATGGTTGCCCCAAGTGTGTACAGGTGCCACTAACAACCACTGAGGGTCACAGGTTGTCAGGCACAGCAGGTTTCACTGTGTGTGTAGAGGAGTCGGATGTGTACAGTGCCGGGAAAGTAAAGGACAAAAAGGTGGAAGAACTGGCTGTGTTGTAGAATCTCATCCTATGCTAGGATTAAATTTCAAAGTCAGAGCATGAGGTCAAAATCATAAATAATTAAGTTTACACTTAAAGCTCCTGAATTTGCTCACAGAGCATCTCTCAGTAAGTCCAGTAGAACCAGTTCCTCTTCAGCATAGGATAGGGTTGGGCACCAGCTAAACTTCTGAACTCGGACTTCAGGGCCATGCTGCATTAGCAACAGCATCACACAGTGAGAGGTGCATGGGAACTGAGCAGCTGAGGGAATGGTCTTAACTCTCATCTCAGGCCTACTCTGGGTCCTATGCTCCATTCAGCTTTGTGTCCTTTAACAAATATTTATTGAGCACCTAGTGTGTGCCAGACACTGTGCTAAACAGTAGGGAACAGCGGTGAAAAAACAGCCCATTGTACATTATTTTCTGGTGGGGGAGGCAGACAATAAACAAGCAAAAAAGACAGTTTGTGAGATGGGAGCACTATGGGAGACAAAGCAAGACAGGGGTTAGGAAGTTCTGGAGTGGCCGATTGCAGTTTAAATGGAGTAGCCTGGGAAGGCCTGCTGGGAAGCTCTTATTTTCATTAGCGCTGCAGGGAGAATAGGTGAACCCTAGGAACAGCCAGTGTAAAGGCCCTGAGGCAGGCAGGAGGGTGCCTGCATGTTTGTGGACGGTGAGCACCCCAGTGTGGCTGGAGTGGAGGGAAGGAGGAGAGCCGTAGGGATGAAATCTGATGCTGTAGGGCCTTGTGGGCCACTGTGCTGACCTTAGCGTTTCGTCTGGGTGAGAGAGGAGGCCTTTGGAAAGTTTTGAGCAGAGGAGGGACAAAAATATGCTTACTGAGATCACTCTGTTTTGTGTGTTGAGAAAAGCCTGAAGAGGGACAAGGGAGCTAGTTAGGGGACTGTTACAGTGGTGCTGGTGAGAGACAGTGGTGGCTTGAACCAAAGTAGTGAGAACTAGTTAATTCTGGATATTTCAAAGTTAGAGGCACTACTGCATCTACTGTCAGATTAGATATGGGGTATGAAACAATGAGTGAGTTCAAGGGAGGCTCCAAGGGTCTTATCTTGAGTCTCAGGATGGACTTGCCATTAATCAAGGTGGGGAAGCCTGTGGGAGGAACTGGAACAGTGGTGTGTGTATAACGTGTGCGTGGAACTGGGTTTAAGTCTGAGATCCTATCAGACACCCAGGGGGAGATGTGGAGTGGGTAGTTGGATGTAAATGAATCTGGATCTCAAGATGGAAGTTCAGGCTGGAGCTCTACATTTGGAAGTCATCAGCATAATAGATAGTACAGCTGACACTTGAAAAATGCAGGGGTTAGGGGTGCTGACCCCTGTGCAATCAAAAATCTATGTATAACTTTTTTTTTTGGCTACACTGTGGCATGCGGGGATTTTAGTTCCCCGACCCTGTGCCCTCTGCAGTGAAAGCATGGATTCTTAACCACTTGGACCACCAGCAAAGTCCCTCCATGTATAATTTTTGACTCCCCCAAAACTTAACTACTAATAGCCTGCTGTTGACTGGAAGCCTTAACCATGACATAAACAGTCAATTAACACATATTTTGTATATGTATTATATACTGTCTTCTTACATGAAAGTAAGCAATAGAAAAGAAACTTATTAAGAAAATTGTAAGGAAGAGAAGGTACATTTACAATACTGTACTGTATTTATCAATACCGAAAGCTTACATCATCTATTTACAAGATGAATCGTCTGTCAGTACCTACATCAATATTGTCTTATAAAAAACACTGTAGATATTACACATATTACTAACACTAGACATCAAAAATGAAAAGAAAATGTGAAAAGGAGATTCATTTTTATTTACAGGTATAATGATTCATGCACTGATAATGAAGAAGCAGCAATATGATTGCTTTATGGTAGCCTAGTGCAGTCGATGGGGCTGTGTACGGTTTGTCAGTGTGTGCATAACTTTTGATAAATTTTAACTTTTTATAATAGATATGTATGTATTTTATGGTAGTAAATGATAAAATAGACTAGTATCTACATATATTCTGTGCATTCATGACATACCTCTTTCTTAATTTTTTTGGTATTTGTACGTTACATGGTTCATTTGCGAGTTTTTTCCAATTGTCGCAAATCTCCAAGAATTTTTCCAATATACTTATTGCAAAAAATCCTCATCTAAGTGGACCTGTGTGGTTCAAACCTGTGTTGCTCAAGGGTCAACTGTATTTAAAAACCATTTAATGGGATGAGATCTCCCAGGGAGTGAGTGTAGGTAAAGGTCCAAGGCTGAGCCCTTGGGCTCGCCAACATTAAGAGGTCAGGAGATGAGAAGGAATCAGTGTGGAGACTGGGAAGGAGTAGCTGGGGAGTGGGGAGGAGGAATGGCTGAGTGCGGCATCCTGGACGCCAGTGTTGAGGGCAGAGGGGCATGGAGAGAGGTGCTTGCACTGCTTGGTCATTCCTCTCTCTCTGAGCACTGTGAGAATGTGAAATACACGTGATGCAATTCCACTGTGCTGTCATGATCAAAAATGCACCATTCCAGTAACGTGTGGGAGTCTAGGAATAGCAGTTGGAATCAGACAGGCACAGCATACAGTTCCTATGCTATGCTCTAATATAGCCTGTGGACCAAAGTCCAGGCTGAGAAGGGCTTGAGGCGCAACATGGCACAGTGGCCTGGCCCACAGAGACTTGTATGTGCATCCAGGTGCTATAAGCCTCAGTTTCCCCATCTGTAAAATGGAGCTCGAATAACCTCCGCCCAGAGCATTTATGAGGATTCAGAGAGAAATTGCACCTGAATTGCCTAGCAGGCCCTTGAACCTACCAAGTTCTATAAACATTAATGATTCTGTGACTCACCAGTCCTCTGCTGTGGGTTCTAAATGCGGCAGTGCAGGTTCCTCACTCGGTCCCAGCCTCACGGGGGTGCTCCGTGCAGATCCACTCACCTGTTTCTTGCCTCCCCCCGCAAATGAGTCACGCCACTCTTTGTCATTCCAAGAAATCTTAATTTCTTTATTGTTTGATTTTTTTTTTTGACTCAACAATTTTTTTAAACTTTTTTTTTTCTGAAACGTTCTTGTTATGAGCCTTTTGTTTTGTTCTCGTTAAATGCACTCGACCCAAAATTGGTTTGGCATATCGAAAAGGAGACCAAGGAGGGACTGGGGGCATGGGAGAAGAGGGAGGAGGCCCAAATGGACAGAGAGAAATTGAGGGTAAGAGAAGGAGAACACAGAGACAGTGAGAAAGACACAGGGAAGGAGGTGGAGACACAGAGAAAAAGGCAAGGAAAACCAAAACCAAAGCCAAAAAACCCCCACCAAACCCAGAGAAAAATAACAAGATTTGAAAGCAAATGAATTCAGGAGCCCAAGAAAGGGAGTAGGAGAGGAAACCAAGACCCTTCCTTCTTTATACCATCCCAGCTGGGGTGGGAGCATCAAGGCACCAGGTCTGGTTGGGGTGGGGGGGACACCTGGGCTCTCGGGGTAGCTTTGTGCTGGACTGCAGTGGTTTCCAGCCCTACCAGGGGGCCCTGCCACCCAACTCTGAGGCCTGGGAATCCACCTTGGTGATTCTGGCTGGAATGGGAACCAAGGGACCCGCTGTACCCTCTCTCTCCCTTTGACTGTCAGAGTCTGGAGAGATAAAAGGAGGACTGGGCAGGGGAGAGGACGCAGGACTCCTTGCTTGCCCCGCAGTCCCCCTGGGAACTCTCCTACCCCACCCTCTCTTCCAGACCTCTTTGCTGGTCAGAGGCATTCTCTGAATCTAGTGGGGCTGATGCCTGGGCCGGGCCCACTCTTCCATCTACCCTTGTCTCCCACCAGCTCTTCACAGGTCTCTAGCCACCCCTCCCCAAAGAGGAGTTCCTGGCTTAGTGAAGCCAAGGAAAGCCACGGAGCTGTCTCCTGCCCTCCTCACAGAGCCATCCACGCAAGACCGTTCCTATCCTTACTTCACCTCCCCATCCAGACTCACCCATGGTCTGGTGAAACGGGTTAAAACTCCCTACCAGAAAACAGATGGAACCCACCTTTACCTTCTCCCCACACCTGTCCCCCAATGTGGGACAAACCACCATCTTTGGTCTGGCCCCTTCTCCCCTAACTGATGGGGACAAGCCAGCCCTAGCTCCTCAGGAGAAGGGAGGGGCTTTCTAGCAGCAAAAAGGGTCCCTCCAGCCACCTATCTGTCCCTTTCCCCCAGTTCCTCCCTGGAGTTCCTCCCCCTTAACCCAAAGTTCATGGCAGCAGCAGGCTGAGACCCGAAGATGTTTGAAAACTCATGGCACTTGTGAGAAAAGGGGGAGGGACAAAAGAGATGAGGGGTCAGAGCAGAGGTGGAGGGCCACCCCTGGGGAAATGGCAAATGACAGGGCTGGGCTAGTATGGCAGTGGGACTATGCTACCCCCAAAGAGTTGGGGGGTGTTGCTGGGAAGGCCAGGGTGACAGACTGGAGAGGGGACTGGGAGAGGTACTCAGGAGACATCCCAAGCCTGGAGCTTCCAGCATCTGCAGGTTTGGGGTTGAGCCCTCTGAACATGGGTGTCCTGACCCTAGCCAGGCCCTGGTACCTGGCTTTGCCTCCCCTGCGGGAGTGTGTTGGGTAGGGAAGGCAATCTCTCACCTTTGGCCTCCCCACCCCATGAAGGAGAACCACCTCACCGCTCCCAGCCCTCCCTTCTCAGTCATCTGTCAAACCCTGCTGCCCTCATTTTCCTTCCCCTCTCAACCTCTCTAGGTGGGAAATCAGCCCCTTCCTCCCAGGCCAAGTCCCAGAAGCAATATACAAGAAGCAGGAACTCAAAGGGACAGCGCAGCCACCTTGGCAAAAGCATCTTTGGGTGTGAGGGTGCCTCCCCTGGGCCAGTGGGGAGGGGACGGGGAGACAGGCCCCAAGTCCTGGGGCAGGCAGTGAGGTACACGCCCCAGGAGGGCTGACTGATGCCAGCGAGAGGCGGATCAGGGAAGGAGGCAACAGAAACGGGTGCCGGGTGCCAGAAAGGAAACGGGTTCTTTGTTTCGATGTTGCTTCTAGATTTTGTTTTCTGTCTCTGGATTGTAAAAAGCTGCTCTGGCGGCCCGCCCACCCGGCTGGGGATGCACACGTACACAGAGAAGTCCTGGCTGCCAGGGCCCAGCGGCGCAGCTCTGCTCTGGAGAAATCCCGGGCTGGCCGGGCCGCAGGCTCCTGGTGGCTTCAAGTGATGAGATTTTCTTTCTTTCTTTTTTTGTCTTTTTTTTTTTTTTTTTTTCCTTTTCCATTTCATTGAAATATTTACAGCAATGGGGACGGAGGAAGAGGAGAGAGGGAAGGGGTAAGAGGGCCCCCTAGGGAAAGATCCAAGCCCAGGACCCACTCCCCAGGGAGATCCAGAGCCAAAATCTGCTCCCCAGATAGCCAAGCCCACAGGACTGGGAACTGCTCAAATATGGCCACCCCTGTGGGCTGGGGGCCCTGCGGGGAGTTGTGCTTCATCAGGAGTCGCCCCAAGGGAGGGGGTCATTGGGTGCACTCAAGGAAGGCTGAGGGGGCAGGCTTGCTGGGAAGGCTGGGACGAAGAGCAGAGAGAAGGAGCTTCAGAGAAAGTTCCACCTTTAAACCACCAGCCACAACCGCCCATTCCTCTTGCCCTGGGGCTTTCTCCCCGCTAGGGCTCTGTCCCCGGCCAGAGGCCCCAGTCTCTGTGGAGCAGGGAACTGTAGTGCAGAGGAACCTGTCCATCTGTCCCGTCCCCACTGCTCCATCCCGGTGCAACTGGCAGCACTCAGGCTGCAAAGAGAGGAGCAGCTGACGGGTTCCATCCAGCAGGGCCTTTGACCCAGGGAAACCAGAGCCCTCACTTCCCTCCAGGGAGTAGGAAGAGTAGGGGGTGGGAGGGGGAAGTCAAGAGTGGGCTGCACCCTTCCAATTTCTCCTTCCTCACTCCCCTGGGGACCTCCTGGTTCCTCACTGCACTTGCCCCAAGTTGAGCTGGTGCACATGGCTGGTGGGAAACCCTGTCTGTGAACCCTGCACCTCGGGCCCCCAGAGCAGAGTCCCCGAGGGGCCTGGAGGGCCCATGGCCAAGGGGCACCTGGAGAGAGCGGCCCAGCAGCCACTGTCTCCATCGGTCTCCCTCTCCCACCAGAGCCCTACCCAGGGTTCAATCCCCGGCCTGGGACACCAGCCCCTGGTCCGTGAGGTCCCTCAGAGACTGGTAACCAGTTGCATCTGCCCATCCCCATCGGGCCCTGGCCCCTCGAGGCCTGGGGCCGCCAGGTAGCCCTCGTGGCTGGGCCGCCGCACCTGGTAGTAGCCCTGCAGGGGGTTCCGGGCCACCAGGGCCGGCGGGCGCGAGGTGTAGTAGATTTCGGGGGGGCCAGGGGGTGCAGGTGGAGGTGGGGGCAGGGCCTCACTGGGCCCCTCGGGGCTGCTGTCCGGGTAGGAGGGCGAGTCCCGCAGGTTGGCCCCGCTGGCGTAGAGGGAGTCCCGGCCCGGAGGAGAGGAGAGGGGCCGGCTGGTGGCCCCGTCCTCCGCTGTGCAGCTCTCCGACTCGTCCAGATCGCTCTGGTACAGCACCGACTGGGCCCGGGGCAGCAGCAGTGGCTCCTCCAGGGCCTTGTAGAGAAGTTCGATCTCTGCCCGGTCAGCACCCCCGGGCCCGCCTGCCTCTTCCTCGCCGCTGCCCCCTGGCACTGGCGGCACGGGGGGCTCAGGCGGTGGAGGGCCCTTGGCTCCGCTGCTGCCACCCCGAAGGTTGTTGTGCACCAGCTCCGAGATGATCATCTTCTCGAAGGCAGCAGCGTCGGCCAGGTTCCGGCCTCGAGGCGGCTCGGGGGCCCCATCCCCTGGAGGGAAATCCCCGCTTCGCAAGGAGTAACTGTTGTTGAAGTTGCCGTTGAGGGGCAGCGTGTCCATGCCGCAGGCTTCTCGGCCTCCCAAGGGGTGCTCTGCAGGCAGAAGGGAGCTGCTCAGAAGGAGAGCCGGGCAGCGAGAGGGGCGCAGGCCATGTGGGGGGGGGGGTGCCTGCTTTCACCTGGCTTTCCCTGGCTTCACCCCTGCCCCTGGGGACTTGTATTCCCTCTCTTCCTCACTGGCAGTGGGGACACCAGCTCAGCAGAAGACTAGTGGAGGTACGTGTGGGGACCAATTCCCCCAGGGTCCCCTCCCAGCTGGGGGCATAGAGTCTCAGCAGTATGTGGAGATCTGGGTGACCAGGTCCCTTTCCAACGCTCTGACCCCCCATCACCTTCATTCCCCACCTAACGCAACAGCCTCCAGCCAGCTGCCAAGCCAGAGACTGTCTGCACGTGTGTGCGGGGGGGCACTCGAGTTCTTCTAAGTTAGGCCATCTGAGGAGGGCACTGTCACGTTCCCCGCCCGGCCTTGGAAATGTTACCAGGAAATAGTCACACTTACTGGGTTCCCGGTAGCTCCCTGCAGGCGCCGGCCAGGAGGGAAAAGAGAGAAGGTGAGAGCGGGCTCAGGATGCCAAGTCTCGGCTCCAGTTCAGGAGGCACGAGGATGCCCCAAGCGGAGACCCCCCCGCCACCTGACCTGGGCTGTCACCCTCTCCTGGCACCAGAGTGCTCTCACCTGGGGAGTTGAAGACGGCGGGTGAGGAAGGATTGAAGCCCACTGACTCGGCAATGAGAGTGTTGTAGGGGCTGGTGCCCCCACGGGGCTGCAGCACAGGGTTGGTCAGCAGATGGTTCCCCATGGTACCTGCCCAGGAGGTCAGAGGTCACAAGGCGGCCAGGAGACCCGGGCTCGGGAATCTTGAGGGACTGAAGCCGGGGGTGAGGGATCCAGTCTCACCTCGGTTCAGGGTGGGTGTGCTGTTGATGTCGCCCGCCATGAAAGAGGATTCCGTCTGTTTCCTCACGGTGTCGTTCCACATCCTCCGGATTCGGCTCTGGGGACACAGCTCAGATGTGAGGGGGCCCTTGGGCCGCCCACCCTCCAAGATCTTTCTGAGACCACTTGCCTGATGAGCACCACCAGGGACCTGGGCAGAGAACTGCCCTGCCTCTTGAGCTCTCGGGTCCAACACTCAGCCCCAGGGAGCCCTGCCTGGTGCCCCAGCCCCCGGCCCGGATACCTGGGTCCCCGTGTAGTAGCGGGTGTTGCTCCGCATAGCTGAGGTCTTGAGTGAGCCGTGAGCGCCCCCGGGCGGGGAGCGAATGCAGCAGTAGGAGTGACGCAGGCACTTGCTGTACTCCTTATGCACCTGGGGGCCGAGGAGGACAGGCAGTAGGTGCCCCCGCCTTGGGGGTCCAGCGACCAAGCTCCTGGTGGGCATCAGAAGCCCCACTGTCTCCTGTCTCCCAACAGCCAGCCAAGAAGGCTCTCTTCTCACTCAGGCCCATCCTCCTTTCTCCACCTCCACCAATAATTTCTCATCCATTCATTCACTCGACAGATCTTTAATGAGCACCCTCTATAATATGCCAGGTGTGCTTTAGGCCCCGAGGACAGACACAAATCAGACCCAAAGCCCTACTTCTCAGAGCTGGTATTTTCTAGCAGACAGAGATTGAACACGGGTGAAACATCAGTACGTTATGTGGGGTGTCTGATGGTGTGAGGTGCTGCCGAGAACTATGGCCGGGAGTTAGGCAGTGCTGGCAGTGGGGGTCGGGGGCACGATTTCAAAAAGATCAGGGGAGGCCTCACTAAGGAGACATTTCGGCAAAGACCTAAAAGAAATAAGGCAGTGGGCCCTGTGGATATCTGGGGAGGGGCAGGGGACAAGCCCTGGGGAGGGTCCATGTCTAGGTGTCTGAGGGAGCAGAAGACAGAGCATGGCTGGAGGGAAGGGAAGAGAAGGGGAAGCCCAGGCTGGACCGTATGGGCCTGGGGACCTCTGTAAGGATGTCACTGTCACTGTGCGTCCGATGAGGACCGTGGGACAGTTCTGAGCAGAACAGTCAACCTTGCATCCAAGACTTGTGATCACTGCCTCCTTCATCCCCTCCTTAGCCTTACCCACCTCACTGTCCCCTCAGACCAACAACAGTCTGACCGGGCCGCCCCACTGCCTTCAGGATGAATCTACAAAAGCCTTGGCTCAGTTTCCCTGGCTTTAGTCTTGAGTCTACTGCCCGTACACCCTTCTCCAGATTCTTCTGCTTCTGTTATCTCCTTAATTTTTTTTTTTTTTAAGATTCAGACTTTAACACACTTTATTTTAAAAAGAAACTTCCTATCACCACAAAATTCACAGTTTATCCCACAACTATTAAAGTCGGAAATGTTCTGTCTGGGTGGCACCCAGAGTCATCTCCCTCCACATGCTTGACTTGTGCCCTACACCATGGGGAGGGTCCATCAACCATGTCCCTGCCCTGTGCTCTCCCAACTCCCCAAATCTGTCTTGCTTTCTCGTTCCTCTAGGCCCCTGTATCTTGCTCTTTTCCAGAACCCTCTTCACCCCTGCCTAAATCCTCCCTGACTGTGAGCCTGTGCTTCCCTCCAGGCAGACACAGGACCCACTACAGAAGGCAGGCACCTGGTCCCTTCCCTGGACCTCACCTTCTTCTGTAAGGCGCAGTGAAAGACGAAGATGAAGACCCCCTGGAAGGCGTTGAAGGTGGTGAAGAGATAGGCCATGACCACCGACTCCTTATTGATGAAGAGGAGGCCGAAAGCCCAGGTGAGGCCCAGCAGGAAGAGCAGCGCAATGGCCCCCAGGGCCCAGGATCTGGGGAGAGGTGGAGAGGGAACAGGGACATCAAAGTCCCCGCCAGCAGAGATGCCTCCCCCAGAGCCCTGCTGCGTGTCCCTCTTTGAGCGGGCCTGGACGCTGCCCTGGGGTGAGCAGGCCTGCCCAGTGACACTTTCACCCAAGCTGAGCCTGAGGGGCAGGCAGAGGTCAGGGGTCAGGGTTCTGTGAATAGCCAGTCATTCTCCTGCAGCCTTCATCCTTTTGGCCATATTTCCAGACCTTTAAACTATCTTTTGCTGCCTATCTGTCTTTAAGTTGCCCTGAAATGGACTTTTTTCTTCTTTTTTTTTTTTTGGCCGAGTCGCATGGCTTGTGGGATCTTTAGTTCCCCGACCAGGGATTGAACCTGTGCCCTTGGCGGTGAAAGTGCGGAGTCCTAACCACTGGACCGCCAGGGAATTCCCTGGACTCACTTTTTGAACTCAGTCTCACCCTTAGCAATTATGTGCTTAAAACCACAGCTGGATGTGCTAATACCACGTTTTCTAATACTCGTTAAATAGATACATAACGAACACAGTAAAACACCATCTTTGTCCTTAAAATCCCAGTATATGACACCAGAGGTGAGAACACCACCTTTTAGGAAACCCTGGGAGAGGCCTGGAAAGTCCCAGGGCATGGGTGGGGTGAGGGGGAGCTCACTTAATGTTGTCGAGGCGACTGGAATCGGGCTTGAGCACGGATGAGCTCCGGATCATCTTGTGCAGAGTCACCATGAGGAACACCAGGTTCACCTGGGGGCGGGACAAGGGGAGGGGCTGGGCCAGGGTCCCTCTGCCTCCTAGCGTCAGCTCCTGGCCAAGTCTCAGCCACGACCCCCCTTCTTCAGGGTCCCCTCTGCTGGTGTACCTGCCCACAGGTGCCTGCCGACTGGTGTAACTGTTAATGTGGCTCCCGGGGACGGGGGAACAGGGCCCATGGCCTGACACAGAGCAGGGGCTCAAATCACAGCTCCTGGAAGGATGGACCTCAGTGCTGGAGCTCTACAGACCCACTCTGCTCTTGTTTTCTCAGTTGGCTGCTCAGTTCTGATGCTTTTCAAGGGCTTGGGGAGAATGGGGGCCTTGGGGTCAGAGCTAGGCTGGATGAAGGACAGAGACTCAGTACTGGGGGTGCTGCCTTCCAACTTACCACGATAACAAAGGAGACGGGCCCAATGAAGCTCCAAATGAAATAATTGTCCACTCGGAGCCAGCAGCTGTGAAGGAAGCAGGGCCGGGGTGTTGAGAGGTGAGGGGGGCAGGCTCTTCCCTCCCTCCGACTCCAGGAGCCCAGGGACTCTGCTGGCTGCGGCCTTGGGGCTCAGGAGGAGGGAGGCCAGTGCCCTGAGGGTCCCGGCCCAAGGGATGCTGCCGAGCAGGGAGCCACCGAGGAGGAGAGACTCAGGGGGTGAAGGGGGCACTCACGCCTTCTCGGTGCCGTAGCTGCGGTAGTCGATGGCGGCCGCGATGCCCACCACCAGGGCTGGGAAGCAGTACCCGCCCAGGTAGTAGTACTTGGTGCGGGAGTACTCGCTCTCAAACACCTCCACCAGCAGCAGATAGAGATGCACGCCCTCCAGGCACAGCCAGGAGAAGGCAGCCAGGAAGAAGTAGTGCAGCAAGCCAGCGAAGATGGGGCAGGCAATCTAGAGAGTGGGGAGCACCACAGGTGAGGGGCTGCCCCGGCCGGCCGGTGTCATCGCTCCCCGCATCCGCTCCTGCCCTGGAGTCCTGCTCACCTCATACTGAGTCTTGTCTATCCCAACCAGGAAGAGCAGCTCAGCCAGGAAGAGGTTGATGCACAGGTTCTTGTGGATGGTGTTTCGGTCAGTCTGCAGTCCCCGCAGGAAGCAGAAAGTGGAGATACAGATTGCCAGGCAGACCAGGGAGATGACGATGCCCACCCAGGTGATGACTGACAGCAGCAGCTCGTTGATGCGGCCCTGGTACTGGGGGAAGGAGCAGGGGGTGTACTTAGCGCCTCTGCTCTTGCGCATGGCCAGGGCTCAGCTTAGGTGCCAGTTACGGGCAAGGCCGTGGGCCGTGAGCACCACTGGTGCAGCCCACCCGGCCTTCTGCCCCCCTGGCCAACTTGCCGGCCCCCACCCCTCTGCAGGCGGCACGCTCACTTCCTCATGCTCTGGAAGGCTCGTGGAGAGATGACAAAGGTGACACCAACTTGCTTCTCCAGAGTGCCTTGGGAGAAGGTGGGACCGTGACCAAAGAGAACCAGACGTATGGCCTCATGCCCCGGGCAAGACTCAGGCCCCCCATGCCCACGAAGCTGGCCTTCCCTGGCACCGCCCATGCAGCACTTTCTATGATGCCATGCAAAGCCGGGCCAGCAAGTGGGCCCGCCCAGAGGAGCGGAGCGCTGGCCAGCTTACGATCTCGCGGTGAGCCATGAGCACGGCGAAGTTGGTGAGGTGGCTGCAGGCACACGTGGTATGGGTCTTGTTGGACTCCACCAGGCGGCAGCCCTGGGTTGACCAGTAGCCCAGCATGGAACGCTCCGAGTAGTTCCAGAAGGAGCAGTTAGCATTGAAGTGGTTCTTGGCCTGTTGTGTGGTGGTGACCGGGGGGTCAGATCCGGGGAGTACCACTCCAGCCTGCACACCCAGCTATGGGGATAGCGACAAGCAGGAGAGAAGTGCCCGGGGCTTTGGGCTCCAGGTGACAGTCTCAGATCTCTGGGGACAAATGGCCCAAGCTGCTGAGGTGGGGGCTGGTGCCCCAGGGAGGGGTTGTAACTTGCTCTTGGGGTGGGTGAACACACAGTAGCGGGGGATACACAGCCAGGGACAGTGGAGGATGCTGGGACCCTCACGGAGGGAGGGGGCACCTCAGCTCACCTCCAGGTGGGCCACAGTGAAGATGACAGGGTCCATGAGGAAAACTCGGCTGGACTCCTTGTTGATGGACGCTGCGATGACCTGGGAGTTCACCACCAGGGAGGCGCCCCCCAGGCCCCCCGTGCCCGCTTCTGCCAGCTTCACCGTGGCATTCTCGGTGGACAGGAAGAGGCCCAGGTTGTTGTAGAGGATGAAGACAACTTTGACCACTCCTGGGGAGAACAGGCGCAGCAGGGTGTGCCGTCAGCCCCTGGCTGGTGTGCAGCTCCCCCACGCTGGCCGCCAGGACCTCTGAAGCCAGGCAGGCTGCAGCCCAGGCAAGTGGGGCTCCGGGAGCCCTTCTAGGGGACCACTGCTCAGTTATAGGCAGTTTCCAACGACAGGGCAGTGGGCCAGGATACACAGGCTGGGTCCCTGGCCCACCTCTTACTGTGTAACCTTGAGCAAATCCCTAACCTCTCTGGACCTTAATCTCAAATGGCACAATCCTCCCTGAACTATGAAGATCAACTGCTACTGCACAGGAGTGAGCCCTACAAACTGCAAAGTGTCCTAGGTTCTGTGGGGCTTTCAGGGGGGGTCTCCGTGAATCCCCTGAAATGCTAACACTAGCTTGAATGAAGGACATCTCTGTGTGTTGCCACAGTTCCCAACCTCCTTTCAGATCCTTCAATCCGATAAAAGTTAAGAACTGCTGTCCTCCATGAGAGGAGCAGGGGCGCCAGCACGGGGCTCGGGCACTGACCGTTGCGGCTGTTCTGCTTGATGGTGTTGGCGGACAGCTGGATCGAGTTCTCGCTCGGGTACTCCTGGGGGAACACCAGCTCTTGCACTTGACCCTCTGTGTTCAGGACTGTGACCTCGAGGACTGTGGGGACAGGGGACGGCAGGGCACACAAGGTTGGGGGTCTGTCCACAGTCCAGAGGCCTGGGCTGTGACAAGAGGCCCAAGGTCGAGGGCCGGGGTATCCCCCAAGGTCTCCAGGCCGAGTGGGCCCCACTGTTCAAGATTTGCACCCAAACTTGCCCTAGCACGATTGTAGCACTCACCCACATTCTGCTTGGCGGCCAGGAAGCGGGCAGGCTCCCTGACATTGTCGGCCAGCAGGAAGGCGCCCTCCTCTAGGACGTCCAGGAGCATGGTGGCCGTGTGCACCTGCTCGGTGGCATTCATGTCCTTCCAGGACTCAAGAGCCTCTGGCCGCAGCAGGTTGTCCACCGTCTCCACCACGGCCTGCAATGGTGTGGGGGCAGCGCCCTGATTCCCCCGACATCCTCCGGTTCCCCGGGCTGGGCTCTGCGCCCCCTTCTCCGAAACTCCATCCCCAGCGCCACCTGGGGCCTGCCCAGGAGCGACAAGGGCTGCCCCACCCCCTCGGCCAGCAGGAGCCCTTGAGCCTCACCTTGATGTAGTCCTTACAGGTTCTCTCTCGCTTGTGCATCTGGGGAAAGAGATGGAGGTGCTCTCAGGGCTGGTCTCCCAGCCCCTCTCCTCTAACCCCGACACTCACGTCTGGGCCCCAGGGAGCTTGTTCTGCCTCTGCTACTGACCTGGGCCTAGGCCATGAGCAAAGGCCATTCCTAAGGGAGCCCACACCCCCAGGACCGTCCAGGGCAGTTCAGCAGGGAGCCCCAGTAGGCCTGGGGTCTGTCCTTCCTTCTCTTGTCACCGTGGGTGGCAGCCCAGCTCCGCGGTAACAGGCCGGATATCTCCTAAGTTCCCAGGGCAGTGCCCCCTGCCCTGCTGGCCCTGCCGCCAGGCCCTACCTTGTTGTAGTTCTTGCCAGCCGACTCGCGCTCGATGGGCCGCAGGGCCTGCAGCTGGGCATCCAGGATGTCCAGCAGTTGCTCCATCAGCTTCACAGAGGAGGACACATCACCCGCATAGATGGAGCCCCGGGTGTGGCGGGCCAGCTCGCTGGCAATGTTGGCTGCGTTCTCCCCGCTCTTGATCTGTGTGAGGCGGGAGTGGGATGCCCCGGCTCTGTCAGGGACCGTTTTGCTTCCCTCTTCACACGCCCAGCCTGCTCAGCCCCTCTCATCCCTCTCTCTGCTGCCCCTTCTCCCTGTCTGCCTTCTCCCTCCCCATCTGTCTCTGCTCCCTCTGCAGGCCAGGGAGTGGACCCCTGCTTGTCTCCCCAGTTGTTCCATTGCCCCCACTGTGCCCTGTGCCCGGGCATCCAGGGCCTGCTGCGTGAGCACGTGTGCCTGACTGGGAGGGGCAGCTTCTGCTGGTACCTTCTGGGCCACCTGGTTGACCCAGGGGGAGGTGCAGTTGCTGAGGTCAGGGCCCCGGGGGTTCCAGAGCCCCAGGGCTGGTAGACACTGGAAGGAGGCAATTCCTGTAGGGACAGACACACAGGAACAGAGAAGGGAGCCACAGGGAAGGAGAGAAGGATGGGCCAAGGCAGGGAGAAAGGAGATGACAGAGAGAGGGGGACGAGTGGGTGAGGAGAGAGGTGAGGGGAACACGGAAGACCAGGCATGAAGCAGGCCAGACAGTCAAGAGAGGTGTCACTCTGAGGTGACATAAGCCACTCCTCACTTCCCCTAAACCCTCCCTCTTGGCTCCTCTTCCGTCTTTGCCTACCACAGTTGGAACCTTCTAGCAAAGCTCGTCTTGGAAGCCCCCCCTCCCCCACGAAGCCTCTTCTGAGCCTCCCCTCGGGATCCCTAGAGCATGCGGTCCCGGCGCCACCCTCTCTGGCACTTCAGCTGCTGTGCCCTGTCACCAGCTGCTCCCAGGCCTGTTCCATTTCAGTCTGAAGCCAGGACTGAAGTTACCTCCCATGGGCTCCCTGCAGGGTCCACCCAGCGCTTTGCACGTGGCGGGTGCTTAGTATTGCAGGAGGGGACGGGGGACGAGGCGTGGGGCACTAACTGAGCTGCTGTTGGGCTCTGGGGACACAGCTGCAGACATCAGGCATGACCCCTGCATGAAACCCACACTCTGCCAGGGGAGGTGGATAGGTAAGTGCATCTATGCTGAGCTGAGTTAGGGGCATGTCCCCTGGCCCTTCCCTGGCCAGACCCAGCAGTGGCCATTCCCCAAGCCAGCTGCAGTGGAGGTAACCTTGGCTCTGCACTCACCTCGAGTCCCCTTGGGGCAGGGCCTCTCCACCAGCATGCCCTGCTGGGTGGCCGGCCACTGGACCCGCCGCACCTCTCGAGGTTCACAGAAGAGTTCCGGGGACACGTGCAGATTGGGGGCGGGGGGCCGCCGGGTGCTGGGGGCGGGCGCAGTGGCTGGAGGTAGGTCAGGTCCCAGCTGGTTGATGGCACCCACAGGGTGCGTGGTGAGGGGCGCCCGGCGGAGCAGGGTGGTGGCCACAGGCGAGGCTGTGCTGGTCAGGGGTGTGGGCCGGGCCGTGGTGGTCGTGCTGAGGGGTGGCGAAGTGGCTGGGCCTGGAAGGGAGAGGGGATATGAGACGGGGTTAGCCACACGCTTCAGGCCTACTGAAAGATATCCTGGTCCCCACTAGGTCTGGGAGAGCTCCCCTGGCCCCTGTCTGCCCACAGAGGTCCCTTGTACCCCTGGGTCCATCTGAAGCATTGGAAAGTGGCAAAAATTCACTCATTTGTACTTTGAAGTCTGGGAGAGCAACGACGGAAGACACGCCAGGAAGGAGGTGTCTGGAGGCTGCTGTACACGGCCACTTCCCACCCTCATTCTCCTCTTACTCTGGTCTCTCTGACCCGGCCACGTCCCTTCCCTCTGGGGGCCTCAGCTCCTCCTTTTGGATTAGATGGGACTCCCTGGAGCTGTGGGGCTGCTCAGAGCTGGTTCAGGGCAGCTGAGGGGGCAGAATGAGACTGTGGAGGGGCCCCCAATCCTGGCCAACATCAGCAGCACAGCTTTGCTGTTTTACTGATACTGGGCTTCCACCCAACATTTTGGTTGAAGGGGTTCCAGGGCTCAAAATGCACAGGCCTCTAGGAGACATAGTGCAGCTTGGTTAGGAGCCCAGAGTCCTTGGTCCAAATCCTCAAATGAGCAAGCTAATCCCATACTCACCCAGTGCTTGGGTTTCCTCATCTGTAAAACGGGGCAATAATATGCCCTGTCTCCTAGGCTGTGAGGATCAGAGGAGTTAATTGGGTGCTTAGAACAGCCTCTGTCACATTGCCATGTCACACTGCCATTGCCTCCAGGGCTCCCCCGAACCCACCTCCAGGTCTCCTAAGATGTCACAGAGTGCACCCCCCGACCCTGGGACCTAGGGGGCGTTTGGGAGCGAACTTGAGCTGTCCTCACCAGCACTGGGGTCGGGTGGCCCGAACTCCAGGCTATAGCGCACCACAAAATAGTTGTTCCAGACATACAGCTGGTTGTCACGAGGGTTATAGTCAACGGAAGAGACGAACTGGTAGGGGTTGGGGAAGGCCAGGCTGACGGGCTCCTCGCGGTTGGCGTTGGTGTTGAAGGCGTAGTCCACGCGGTTGCCGGCAGCCTCGCTGTCGTCATCCACATACACGGAACGCAGCACGTAGAGGACGCCGCACACCATGAAGGCGTTGGATGCTGAGCGCTTGTCGTAGCCGGTCTCCCACGTGCCCTCGAAGCGCAGCGTGTAGGGGTTGAGCTGGCTCACCACCAGCCGCCCATTGTTGCCCTCGGTGGCGTAGATGACCCACAGCCCATTCTCGTCCACGGCCAGGTCGATGTCGGTCTTGCCCCCCCAGCGGTAGGGCGAGGTATCGTGGTAATTGGCCGTGTTGATGACCGTCTCCCCGCTCTTGATGCGCGTGCGCAGGTCGTACTTGACGATGTTGCGCGTGCGCTCCTTGTTGTAGAAGACAGCGCCGTCATAGACCACGAAGCCCGTGCCATCCACACGGTTGGGAAGGCGGTAGGTGGTGGTGTGGCGCGCCGCCACGTAGTCCTCCCATGAGGCGTACTCGGTGAGCGTGTCCGTGCGGTAGGGGATCCAGGGCATGACGTAGATGCGGTCACCCGCCTGCAGTGGGTCCTTGCACCATGCGCCAGACTGGTGCTCCGACTCGTGTGTCGAGGTGGGGTCCAGCACCTTCTGCAGAGTCCCTGGGCACACGAAGACTGGGCCAGGTGGGTGGGCGGGGAGGACACGGGGAGAGGAGCAGGGGCAAGGGAGGGGGAGAGAGAGAGGCAAGTTGGTCACGCGGCCAGGGGGGTGCCAGGCTGTCCCCTCCTGCTGCTGCAGTCACGGTTGCTTGGTAGGGCTGGTGATGGGAAGGGGGTTTCCGGGCTGGGACCCCTGCCCCGCCCAGCTGCCCCTCTCCCTGGAGATGTCAACCCTGGAGGCCATTAAGAGCAGGGTTAGTGGTGGGAGGTAGTACCCCTCTTTCCTCCCCTGGCTGCTAGAGACCCCACAGGCTGGGGATAAGGGGTTTGGCAAGAGCCATCCCAGAGACGATCTCGTGTGCCTTAAGCAGGAGTGGAAAGATTTCCTCACTGCAGCCACTGGTGGCTTTGAGGTTCCAGGGACTCGGGGCCCTGCCCCTTCGCCATCATCTGCGCCCCCTATGGAAGAGCTAGGGTCAAGGGTCCCATCCTTCACCAACCACACCAGGACACAGATTTTTTTTTTTTTTTAAACTCCATTTTCTTCCTCCTGCAAAAACTGCAAGGTAGAGTGATGTTTCCGTACCCACTGTGGGTGGGTGTCAGGAGCGCACTTCTATTCCAGGGTGGGAGAGGCACCCGAGGTTACTGATGCAGCCTGTGGCAGCCCCCACCCCCAGTACCCATGAAATCAGTAGCTGAGGAAGGGTATTCGGAAAAGTCCAGCCCCTCCTGAGGGTGCCCAGCCCTGCCCCCAGCCAGCAGGGTCTCTCATGGGGTTTATTCAGCAGCAGACACTGACACTGGTGCACAGGGTGAGGGGGAGAACTTGGGGAGGGAGAGAACTCCCGGGAGAGTTGGGTGGGGGGGAGGAGAGCTGTGTGGAGGGAAGAGAGACAAGGTGGTGGTGGTGGGGGGCTCGGCGAGGTCCTGGCTCCAAGGGAGGCACACTGGAGAGCACCTGGGAAGAAAGGGTTAGTGCTGGCGAGGAGAGAGGGGGGTGAGCAGAGAATTCACTCCAAGGCCCAGGCCCGACTGAGGGTCCCTTGGGGGGGCAGTCCCAGGTCCAGCTCAGAAGGGGCAAGGGAGGGAACCAGGTGCTAGGATAAAGACCCAGCCCGCCCCCAATAGGCCCCCCCCCACCTCCCCTGCCCTGACCCCGATTTACCTGCAACCATCCCCGGCTCGGGAGGAGGGACCAAGGCAGCGCTGATGTCAGAAAGGTGGGGGGCCCCGCCCCACCCCCCCATTCCCTGAAAAGGAGGAAAACCTCAACTGCATCTCGTTGGCCACCAATAGCCTGCCCACCCTTGCCCAGTCACGTCCCAGCGCCGCCTACTCCTAGCCTCCCCTTACTGACCCGGTGGAGGTCTGGACTTTCACAGTGTGGCCAGGCTCCCCTCCTCCGCCTATAGAGGGGATGTCCCTCCATCCAGGATGGCTGGGGGCCTCCCTCTCACCTCCCTGCTAGCAGATCCCACGGACAGGCCAGGGTGAGAGTTTGTAGTGAATTCTCTGCTCCTGCTTGGCCTGTCACCAAAGCAGCTGGCCCCGAGGGGACGGGGAGGGCTGGGACTTGGTGCCGGCTTGGGGGCGGGGGGGTTGGCACCAGTGGTTAGAGGGGCTTGGACACTTCTCATTCCCCCACTTCCAGCCTCATTCTTCAGGAGGCTCAGGTGGGTGGGTGCGGATATCCAGCCCTCCCTTCACAGCAGCAGGGGGACATTTTGACCCAAGGGTCTCCAGGCACAAAGCAGCCAGGCGCATGCCCTGTTTTAGGAGGGGGAGGGGAGCTTGGGGCTCCACCAGCTCCCTGTCCCCAGTGCCCTGAGGGGTTGGCCTGCACCTTCTGTCCAGCACACTGGCCTCTGCCCTTTTCCCCTGTGCCTGGGTCTCCCCTCTCCCCAAGCTAGGTCCCCCGCCAGCTTTGTGACAACTGAGCAGGTGTGTGTGTGTGTGTGTGTGTGTGGGCGGGGGGACAGTGGGATGTCTCAGAGCCTGGCCTGGTCGGCAGGGCATGGAGGAGGAAAACGTGGTTAGAGGTTACCCTGGGGAAGGGGGAGAAGATGAGGAAGGGTCTGCCTGGGGCCTTTGCCAGCAAGGACCCCTCCCCAGCACCAAGCTCCCAATACCTCCTCTGCCCTCCAGCCTCCTCCCACCCGCCCTTCGAAGAGAAAAGATCCCAGGCTGCCGTATCCAAACCACCACCGGGCCTGCAAGAAGAGTGTCTGGTGCTGGGTGGGAGAGAGACTCCAGGAGAAAGAGAGGGAGAGAGTGGAGGGGTGCAGTGAGGGGCAGGGCGGTGGGCTGGTTGCCCAGGCCTCTATGAGATGGGGGAAGGGACAAGGGGGAGGGGAGCAGCTCGGAGGGACCCCGCCCCACCTCCCTCAAAGGGGATGCTCCACCGACCACCGTAATTTCAAGGCAAAAGCGATCCTGAAACGTCATCTCTTCCATCCGTGCCCCCTGCTGCCTGCCTCAGAGCTGCAGATTTCCCAAAACTTTCAGGGGAGGAAGTGACCATCCCCAAGAGCCCAGGCCTGCAGCTGCAGCCCTGCCCGGCTCCACTGACAGCTCTTCCTACCATGGAGTTCTACACCCCCCTCTGCTGAAGGTTTCACCCGCAAGAAATTATGGTGCTCGTGGAAGTCCCCAGACCCAGCCTATACCTCCCCCGCCCCCCTCTCCCTGGTCCTCTAACCACAACAGCCCAGAAGAAACCCTGACTGCAGCTTCGCAAGTATTTCAGAACCAGAGAAAATGCTCCCCCGCCCCTCACTCCCCCAACCTTGAGGCCCGCCCCCACCCCCTCGCCCCGATTTGGCAGGCTGCCCTCCCCGGGCTGGGGACAGCTTATACCCCTCCTCAGGGCTGGGCCCCCCGCTGGCGGAGGACAGGGGTTGGGACTGGGGGAAACTGGTACTCCATGCTCCAAAACAGCTCTGGGCCTTGGAAACACCAAACCAGAAGGAACTTAAGCCACCAGGAGCCAGAGAGAGAGAGAGAGAGAGAAAGAGAGAGGAGGAATCTGCTCCCCAAAAGGAAAACAAAGGTGTCCCCCCTACCCTGCCTCCCCCGAACCCCGACACATGTTACAAAAGTGGGGGCACGAGGAAGAGAGGAGAAAGACGGCTCACCCGGTGCCCTCCACCCCTGGTCGGGAGCCAGGGAAGGGGGTCCCTCCCTCCCCACCCGCCCTGGATGCTTACACACTTCTCCTGAAGGAGGCAAAAGAAGTATGAGAGAAGGCCAGGTCCCCCCCCGGCCCCGCAAGGGCCAGGGACTAGGAAGGTGGGCTGGGGGTGGAGGGGAGGGTTGGGGGGAAAGAGAGAGAGAGAGGGAGGGAGGGGGAGAGAGAGAGAGAGAGAGAGAGAGAGAGAGAGAGAGAGAGAGAGAGAGACACGGAAGATCCTGCCCAGGCTCAGAGAGGAGCTTCCTCAGGTGTCTGGAGGGTGGAGTCACCCGGCTGCACCAGGGCTTGCCCCACCAGGGGGACACCGGGGTGGGGAATAGCGACTGGACCAAGTTTGGGGTGGGGGGAGAAGAAGGGGCCGGAGGGGAGGGTGGGTCACATAAGTACGGTACAGGTAAAACAAAGTCTGAGTTAG
Organism: Balaenoptera acutorostrata; assembly: GCF_949987535.1. NCBI lineage: Eukaryota > Metazoa > Chordata > Mammalia > Artiodactyla > Balaenopteridae > Balaenoptera > Balaenoptera acutorostrata. The sequence goes on from NC_080065.1 coordinate 177,347,149, forward strand.
GGGTTAGCATTGGTAACAGTGCGTTTACCTTTCTGCTCCACTTCTACTTTAAGCATCGGAAGAGAGAGAGAAAACAAATTGAAAAAAAAAATGTGCAAGAAAAAAAGAGAAAAAAAAAGATTAAATTGCTTTCGTTTCTTTTCTGGCAACACGCCCCCTTTTCCTTTCTTTCCTCACTCCTGGTTCCCCAACCCCGAAGGTAGCATCAGCCCCCGCCCCCAAGTCCTTTCCTCTAGGGAGGGTGTCAGGGAGACAGTCACAGGGAGGGGGAAACACATGGGAGGACAGAGACCAAGAGAGACGAGGGGTGGGGGGAGAGGGAGGGGGGTGTACAGGCAGGCAGGGGGACAGAGCCTTCAGATGGGAAGGGGCACCCTCAGTGCAGTGGGGACTGGGGAGGGGAGCCCCAGCTGGGAGGCGGCTCCGCTTAGGGGGGCACCAGGGAGGGATGGGGGGGGAGTGAAGGAACCACTTAGATCCCCTTCAGCCCGGCCTGCTGCCCTCCTGCTAGAACCAGGGGCCCAGCGGAGGGGGTTCAGTGCCTCCTGGGGCCTGGTAGCCCCATGAGAGAGAACACACTGGACTCCTTCCCCTTCTGTGCTGGCCTTGCAAGAGTCCAGCTGAGTTTCCCCAAACCCTCAGAACCCCAAACAAGCCAACAGAGAGGGTGGCAGCGTCAGACACAGAATGACGGACAGGCAGACAGGCAGAGCCCCCTGGGCCCCAAAGAGCCCGGTGGGGGAGACGGAGGCAGAGAGGGAAGAGGCTGGGGTGGGGGGACATCACAGATGGGGCAGGACAGCAGGTGGGGCACAGACACGCTCCCACACTCCCCCGGGGCAAGCCCGAGGCTCAGTTTCTCTGCCCAGCTCCCCCCTGGGGGCCCAGGAGCCGGGAGCTCCCCAGCCCGCTGTTGGGATGGGCGGGCGGCACCTGGGGGAGGAAGGGGGCATGGTTAGACTGTGCTCAGCTGCAAGGCAAATCCAGTGTTAGTCGGGCCTGTCCGGTACGGGTGTGTGGCAGGGAGCCCCGCACACCCACTGCTCCCTTCCCGCGGTAGCCCCTGCACCCGCCCCTGACCAGCACTGGGGTCACCCCAGCCTCTGAAGCCCAGGGCAAGATGGCTGCCCAGGCCGCTCCCCCTCCAGGCTCTGTGTCCCTGACCCCTTAGGAACCTCTGACCAGGGACTTGCTCTCCTGCCGCCTCTCTGGAGGTGCCGTGTTTGGCTCCCTTCCCAGCGCCTCATCCAGGGCCCGGTACGCAGGAGGTGCTCAGAGAAACTTTGGGGGATAAGTGAGTGCCCGGCTTCCCTGTTCTGCGGCGTGGCTTCCATCACCCTTGTAACACCAGCCCTCTTCTTCTGGGACCGGGAGTTAGCTCAGCCCCCCAAGACACATCCTTCATGTCTGTGACTATGAGTGCGTGTATGTGTGTGTGCCTCTCCCAGGGCTCAGGCTAGTTCTCTCCCATCAGACTGGGGGCTGCCCATCCCCTGAGCCCTCCTGATCTCTGAGGGGCATGCCCTCCCACCCACACTTGGAGGTTTGGCTCCAGGAGGTCTCTAAGCCCCTCTCCTCCCCACACCCTCTTAACTTTTTTCCTGCTCCTTTACCTGCATGGTATCCACTTGCTTTGGATGCCACTTGGATCAGGGGATTTTTTTTTTTTTTTTCCTGCCCTTTATCTTACCTGCCTCAGGAGAAATTGGGTTTGTCATCTGTTGTTAGTTTTATTTTTGATTACCAATAGCAATTATAATAATTGGTAAAAATCATGATGAGGAGTCACAAGAAAAGCAACAACTACCAAGTGCCCAGCGCTTACTATGTGCCAGGAACCGTGCTAAGCACCTCTCGGGCAGCCTTTCGAGAACCCTGTCTGTAGAGGGGGAAGGAGGACCAGTGAAGTGAGGCAACACGGCTGAGGCCACATGGCTATCAAAAGCAGGCACCGTTTCCTTCACACCTACGGCTGAGGGTGCACAGGGAGCTTTTACCCACATTCTCTGTGCTCCGGGCAGCACCTCAGGGAAGGTGTTTGATTCCCCTCCCACCATTAAAGAGGAAGATATAGGTTCAGTTGGATCGAAAGGGCACCCAAACCATTACTGAGCACATCCTGAACCAGGCCTGGGTCTGGGCGCTGGGGGGGTGAAGGTGAGGCCTCCGTCCTGGAGGAGTTTACATCCAGCACTGTGTCACCAGGAGCAGCCTCTGTGGCCAGCCCTGGGTTAGGCGCTTCGCACACACGATCTCCTGGACTTTCGCCTCCTTCTGCAGCGGCCCAGAGAAATTAAGTCATTTGCTCAAGTTTCAGAGCCAGAAAACCCAAGGGCCGGGGCCGAGCCTCGAACCCAGCCCGATTTCCCCACTGTGCTACGCTCCCCAACTCCTGCCCCCCTTTCCCTGCTGCCCCAGCCATGGGGGTGGGCGGTGTCCCCAGTGCTGTGGGGAGGCTTCAAGGATCAGATGGGCGTCCCTCTCAGGCAGTGGCTGGAGGCCTTGGTCGCTGAAAGCAAAGGGTGAGGAGTAAAAGAAGAAGGTTATGGAAGCACATAAGCTGTCCCGTCTCCCCCAGCACGTCTGCAGTCAGTCACCTGCGAGGAGAAATCAAAGGTTGGGGGGAGGGGGGGAAGGCTGGGGTGGGAGGGGAGAGGAGGGAGAATCACGGGGCCTCCTGCTCCCCCGCCCCTACCCCCCCCCACACACTCAGACACCCTGGTGGCCCTGCCTCCTCCCCCCTCTGCCCGGAGGCCCTACCTCCAGGTTGGCTACATGAAGCTGGGGGTGGAGGGGAGGGGATGGATGATGGGGGGAAAGGGAGGGAAGAGTAAGGGCTGGAAAGAAGGGCCACGTTAAGGGTGGGGTGCTGAGGAGGAGAGACCCTGTCATTGTTTGCTCCCCTTGGCCAGGTGCAAGAATGGCAGGCCCCTGGCTCCCCAGATCACCTTTCTCAGGCTTCCTGGTGCCACCCTCAGTCCAACATGGTGGCACTTCCTCTGCAGACAGGAAGTACTATTGTGGTAACGGGCCAACAAACCAAGAGTCAGGAATCTGTGGAAGATGCCCCTAGCCCTTCACACCTGATCTGCCACCAGGCCTCAGAGGGTGGTCTGCCTCTGTGTGAGGACAGAGTCCAGCTTCCAGGACTGGGAAGGGGCAGGAGTGGGCGCATGTGAGGGGTGAGGGGGACAAGAGAAAGGAAAAGGAACTCAGAGAAAGGGGGGTGAGTGAGAGGGAAGAGCAGGTGTGTAAGAGGGGGTCACGAAGGGAAGGGGTGAGAGAAGAGGAGGGAGGCAGAGGAATTAGAGGGCAGCGAGGTCAAGGTCCAGGGAGAGGAGAGGAGAGATACAAGTGTGCCAAGTGGAGTACGTGGGTGTGGCCTTGGAGCGTATAAATAAGCCAAGGGCATGCGAAGAAGCAGGGTGAGCAGGCCAGGGTAACAAGAGTTGGAGAAGGTGCCCAGTGGATGGGGACAGAGTCTGTGAGGGTGTGGGTGTGGGTGGGGCAGACACCAGTGTGGACAAGGGTGTCTGGGTGAAGAGAATGTGTGAGGGAGGGAGCAGGCCCAGCTGTCCCCCCGTGTGCCTGGCCCCGACTTGGCCCTGTGTGTGTGTGTGTGTGTGTGTGTGTGTGTTCAAGGTGTCTCCTCCTCACTCGCTTCTGGAAGGGGGAAGGGCCCGTGTCCGCATGAGGAACAAGATGACTCACTGTAGGGGACACAGTCGTACTGCACCTCCAGGTACTTGTAGGTCCCGGGACAGGGGTCGGGAAAGGCGTCGGAGCCAGCGACCACCACGCACTGGGTGCGGTTGTTACACCTGTGGAGGAGAGACAGGGAGCTGGCAAAAGACAGGCCTGGAACTGGGGGGTGGGGGGGCCAGGGTCAGGAGAGGAATGGACACCCCCAAATTGGGAAGGAACTGTGGAGACCACGCCAGGGACCTTGTGTGGGCGTTGTTTTCTGTTTCCTGCCTGCTCTCTCCTACCAGATAGGATTCTTCTATTTTTAAGCCCTGGCACGGCATGAAGCTCAGGGCTGGGCCAGAGGGGTGGCCCCATAAACTGCTTCCCCAGCCACGCTTCATCACTTTCATCCTGAGTGTCACCAGTGCCGTTATGTCCTTGTTTTTTTTTTTTTCCTATATTGACCATAAAGCCCCTCCTTTGTTCACAGAAGAGTAAGATGTGAAGCCATACACGCAAGGTGGTGTCTTTGCAAAGATGCTATTAATGAAATGCTCACAGCGTTTGCCTGTGTCCACCTCAGACCATGTCTTGACATGTCCTACCCTTTGGACAGCCCTGCTGTGAGGCTCTGCAATCAGGAGAGGGGCAGAGTCTTCACCTCATGCTGAAGCCATCCTTGGTTCCCCATGGGGAACACCCCCGAGTCCCTGTCAACTTCTCAGGAGGCTGGCTACCATGTAACTTAATGACAACAAAAAGATGTTTCTTGCTGTCTGTTCCCACGGTCAAGGTCTCCGTTTCCCTGGAGCAGGCCAAGTCTTGGCTGGGCAGGACAGCAACTTGACTGTGGGTGTGTTAAAGTGGTTTGGGGGGGCTTCCTGACAGGTACAGGGCAGAGGGGGCTCCTGTGTCTTCCCTTCAATCCTGCCCTTAACCAATGAGTGCTTAACTAATGAGGATCTGCTTATACCCACCCACCTCAACCCCCTTCTTTAAAAATATAACACTGACCTCATGAGGTTAAACAGAGACTTAGTTACCTATGACCCAAAGAACTAGTTCTATTCCCCGAAGTGCTTTCATCTGCTGTAACACGGCAGGTGTATTCCTGCACAAATTCTCGTATACGAATGTTCATAGCAGCACCATTTACACAATCACCAAAAGGTGGAGACAACCCTTAGACAAATGAGTGGATAAACAAAACATGGTACATCCATACAACAGAATATTATTCAGCCATAAAAAGGAAGGAAGCTCTAATACACACTACAATGTGGACGAGCCTTGAAAACATCACGCTCAGTCAAAGAAGCCAGCCACAGAAGCCACGTGTTTCACGGTTCTATTTATATGAAATGTCCAAAACAGGCAAATTCAGAGACAGAAAGTAGATTAGTGGTTGCCAGGAACTCGGGGGAGGGCGGGGAATGGAGAGTGACTGCTAAGGGTGACGGAGTTTCCTTTTGAGGTGATGAAAATGTTCTGGAACTAGACAGAGGCAGAGGTTGCACAATATTGCGAATGTAATTAATGCCACTGAATTGTTCACTTTAAAATGGTGAATTTTATGTTATGTGGATTTCACCTCCATATAAAGACGAAAACAAGAAGAAAAACCCCAAAACGCTGGCCTTCCAGCTGGAGACTGCATGTCCCAGCCTCCCGTGCAGCTGGAAGTGCCCGTGACTGAGTTCTGGCCCAGGAGGTGGGAGTGGGGGTGAGGGGAGGACCGGGGCGCGGGGTGGTGTGGGTTGCAGTGCTGAGACAGAGAGAAGCGGGTGCTGAGGGCCTTTCCAATTCTGATCGTGTTCAGGTCACTGTATTTATCCTGGGGTGTCTCCGTCAGAGTAGTGGCGCTGGACCCTCACTAATATAAAGAGCCTCCAGGTGTGAAGACAGTGGAGCAGGTAGGTGGCTTCATCACGATCCCTCAGCCCCAGTGACCACACTGCTCAGTGTGCCCCCCCCTAGGACTGAGACCCCCACGAGTGTCGGAACTGGGTCAGTCGCTGTGCTAGGTACTTGGGGACACGGCGGAGAACATCACGGACCCTGAGGCCGGTGCTGAGTGAAGTGGGCAGGGAGGATTTGGAGGCAGGAGGTAGGAGGAAAGAGAGGCTGCACTGGGACTGTCCATGCAGGGGTGTCGGGAGACGGGAAGCAGGGAAGAGGGACAAGATTGCTGGAGGGGGATGGATGTTTGATTTTTTTCCTTTTTTTTTTTCTTTTTCTTTTGCCGCTCTGTGCAGCTTGTGGGATCTTAGTTCCCCGACCAGGGATCGAACCCAGACCCTCAGCAGTGAGAAAGCACAGTCCTAACCACCGGACCGCCAGAGAATTCCCAGAATGGATGTTTGAGAGAGAAACAGTGGGAGGGAGGGGATGAAGCGGTTGTGGCCTGGCCCACCCACCTGAGCCACCTACCTGATCACGCCTGTGCTCTGCCCAAAACTCTCGGGAGGCTTTCAGTGACCCCCACCCAGTGACATACTCTAGAATCCCCAAGGAACTGTAGAGCTGGCCCCAGGCCTCCTTCCCTTTTCCACTTTTATGCTCAGGGTCCTGGAGTGAACCCTGCATTCTCTCAGGCGTTTGGCAAAAATTCAGTGAGCGCCCGTGGTGTATCTGGCTGTGGACACAGTGGTGACAGACAAAACTCCCTTTCCCCGTGGGGCTGACAGCCTAGTGAGGGAAGACATAAAAAAAGACACGATAAAGAGGCAAAATAGCCAATGGGACTGTGGATGGAAGTCAGGAGTAGAAGAGAGAGAACGCGGGGAAGGGGCTGGGAAGTGGCAGGGGCGGGGGGCGGGTTGCTGTGATTTTAGAGGGTGGTCAGGCAGGCCTCGCTGAGAGGTTAGTTAGGTAAAAAAAAAATCCCTGAGTAAGGAGGGGGAGGGGCCATGCGGGTGTTGGGGAACAGCATTCCAGGCAGGGGAACAGCCAGTGCAAAGGCCCTGAGGGAGCCCTTAGTGGAAGATGCCTGATGGGTGTAAGGAGTGGGCCAGGTAACTGAAGCCCAGTGAGTGAGGAGGAGCGTGGAGGAGGTGAGGGCCGGGAGAGGACAGGGCAGAACGTGCAGGGCCTTGGGGGCCTCAGGGGAGGACTCAGGCTTTTGCGCTGAGTGAGGTTGGAGCCAAGGAGAGCTGTGATCTGAGGAGGGACAGGACCTGACTCAGGTGCTCACAAGCGCCCCCTGGCTGCTATGGGGGGGAACAGACTATAGCAGGCAAGGAGAGGGGGCAGAAGATACCGTAGCAGTCCTGTGGGGCTTGGCGGTGGAAGTGGCGGTCACATCAGGGTATAATTTGAAGGAAGAGCTGACCAGCTCTAGGTGGTGTGGGTGTGAGTGTGAAAGGAGGCTTCTGCAGCTTTACACACATGCACCCCACACTCACACACTTACAGACATAAACAGTCTTCGCACTCCCTCCCTCACATTCTCACACACGTTCTCTCTGACCCTCACGAGCACATACACTTCTGCCATCTGTGTTCAACTATCACCTCCTCAGGGAAGCCTGACCAGATCTCTGGGCTGTCTCTCAGTTCCCATGACATCTCACTCTGTCCTGCCATGGCTTTTACTCTGCAAGCCCCCACTAATCTTGGGATGAGCTTCTGGAGGCAACGGGCTTGTGGCAGAGGGTACAGGTTGGGGAGGTGACAGGCTGGCAGGGCATGGGCTGGGTCTTATTTGCTGTTTGCATGGGACCCGGCCCCTAGTAATTGCTCAGGAAACATGGGTCGAATGCATAAAAGGAAGACTGAAGGTGAACGGGATGTGCTGGCCAGGGGGCGCATGGAGGACAGGCACCTTACTGACCCCAGGGACTGCTGCCACCCCATCTCCCAGGAGCCCCGCAGGGTGGGGCCCCTCACCTCTGGGACATGATCTTGAAGGCGTCCGGCAGATAGCACTGCACGTTCTCCATCTGGAAAGGGTCAGCGTCGCAGATCTTGTCATCCGTGCGCCCATAGTTGGCGTTCTCCACCATGATGACGTCGCTGCCCGGGCACCGCAGCTCGATGGGGTAGCCTTCACATGCCAGCTCACGGCGCATCAGCCCAAACGGGAGCCCGGCCCGGCTCAGGCCTGCAGGGAGGAGGGGGAGGGAGTCACACCCAGGCCCAGGGAGGGAGGGGAGACCCCTGCCGAAGAGGCGCCACCTCCAGCTTGACTGTATTAGGATGCGGACTGCATGAACTTCAGTTTATTCATCTGTAAAATGGGCTTCTCTGTGTGCCCACCTATGTAGTAAGGCCATTAACCTGGCCCAAGGAGAGTCTGGCCTTTGCCTTGGCTCCTGGGAGGTGTCCTCTAAGCCCTTGAAGTGTCCTGCTTGAGAAGAGTGTCTTTGTTTACCTGGGGGCCTTGAGCCATGCCAGGCAGCCTGTGCTAACTGTTATGGGTTGAACTGGGTCTTCCCCCTCCCCAAATTCAAATGCTGAAATCAAGCCCTAACCCTCAGTACCTGAGAATGTGGTCGAATTTGGAGATAGCTTCTTTACAGAGGTAATCAGGTTAAAATGAGGTCATTAAGGTGGGCCATTAATAGGTCCCTATTGGGTCCTAATCCAATATGAACGGTGTCCTTATAAAAAGAGGAAATTTGGACCTAGAGGCACACACAGAGTGAAGACGATGTGGAGACACAGGGAGAAGATGGCCATCGACAAACCAAGGAGAGGGGCCTGGAACAGATCCTTCCCTTGTGGCCTTCAGAAGGAACCAACCCTGCTGACGCCTTGATCTTGGACGTCTGGCCTCTAGAACTGGGAGGGAATACATTTCTATTGCTTAAGTCCCCCAGTCTGTGGTATTTTGTCACAGCAGCCCTAGCAAACTAGTACACTAACAATGCGGTTTCAGGTAGGCACTTTGGGTCATGTGGTATCAGCTGACCTCTGGAGGGGCTGGAAGCTGAGGTCAGCCATGTCTACGTGACTGAGCCCCAGTAAAGACTCTGGACACCAAGGCTCAGGGGAGCTTCCTGGGTTGGCTGTACAACACGCGTGTTATCACTTATCATTGCCAGGAGAGTTCCTGCTGCCCGTGACTGCACTGGGAGCGGACCGCCAGAACCCCGTGCATGGAACTTTCCTGGATACTGCTCCATGCACCTCTTCTCTTGGTTGATTTTTTTTTAAATTATTTATTTATTTATTTATTTTTGGCTGTGTTGGGTCTTCGTTTCTGTGCGAGGGCTTTTCTTTCTAGTTGGGGCAAGCGGGGGCCACTCTTCATCGCGGTGCGCGGGCCTCTCACTATCGCGGCCTCTCTTGTTGCGGAGCACAGGCTCCAGACGCGCAGGCTCAGTAGTTGTGGCACATGGGCTCAGTAGTTGTGGCGCATGGGCTTAGTTGCTCCACGGCTTGTGGGATCTTCCTGGAACAGGGCTCGAACCTGTGTCCCCTGCATTGGCAGGCGGATTCTTAACCACTGCGCCACCAGGGAAGCCCCTGGCTGGGGTTTGAATCCCGGCTTGGCCACTCCCTGGCTGGTGGCCTCGTCCAGTCACTGACCAGCTCTGTGTCCCCGTTCCTTTCCCTAAGGAGCTGATAACGCCTATCTCACAGATCCATGCAGAGGGTTGCAGTGCACAGGGTACACAGTGAGGTGGCAAGCCACTAATTACTGTTATCATTAAGATGATTAAGGCAGCGAGTCTCTGTTGGACAGAGTGGCCTCAGTACCGTCCATGCCTGCTGGGTCAGCCACCTTCTTGGACACTGGTCCCAGCCAAGCCTTGCAGGGTGCCAGAGGGAAGTGGGGATGCACAGAGTGGCCCTGGGCTCCAAGGTGGCGACTGTCACTTGTAGATGAAGAGAAGGCACCAGTGCATGATGGCAGCAGAGCCAAATGGGCCCCTTTTTCAAGATCTAGTGCCTCCAATGCCACCTGGGGGCCCAACGGCGTTGGCAGCTAGGCCCTCAGGGTTTTTTGGGGTGAGTTGAGTCCCACTTGCGGCAAAGTTTTACGTGCGTTCCTCTAGCATCATCTGCTTCCGCAGCTAATTTTAGCCCTTCCTGGGCCCGGGAAGGAGGCCGGGGGTGGAGGGCTGGCTTGGATGGGTCTGGGGGTGGAAGCAGCCCCTCCCAGGCCAGCTGGGGCTGTGGGGCAGGACCTGGATAGGTAGAGAATATGGGTGCTGGGGGAGGGGAGGGTGCAAGCTGGCTGGAGCAGTGCCAAGGCCCTGTGGCACGGCTGAACAATGCCCCCTTCACCTCTGTGGCTCCCCGGAGGGTGGGGCTGTATGAGGGAGCACTGGGGGGCAGGGTCCACCATGAATGCCCTCCAGACAGGGCTGGGAGGGGCAGGCAGGGGGCACACCCAGGGCGAGGGCGAGGCTAGAGGGCCTCCTCTCGCTGCCTCTCTTCCCGCCCTGCCCTTGCCCCCACCTGGGCCCACCATGGGGATTGTAATTGAGTAATCGGTGAGGGTGGGCGGGCAGGCTCGGGGCACTAATTGTGGTGTGTGCAGGATCCCGGGAACGGCATAGGGCCGAGCCGGGTAATTAGTTGTTTTTAAATAAACGTCAGCGGGCATGCTTTAATTAAACCTTCTTCCCAGCGAGAGCCTCGGAGATGTAATCACACTGAGAGAGACACACACTAGACAGAAGAGCATCGGCTCACCAGGAAGGCCTGTCCCGGTCCCGGGGGGCCACATCCCGAATCCCAGGCTCTAGGACCCCCGGTGGGATGGACCCTGGTGCTCTGGGTTGGGAGGTGAGGGGCTGATCCGGGGACCCCTTGGTGGTGCTAGGGGGCATAATCACCAAGTCTTCCTCTGGCCTGGTTCTGAGTGGTCTGAAGCGGGTACCGCAACGAGTGGTCGGGAGGTATTTCAGTGTTCTATCCGCCCTCCTGGCAGGGTTTTGGAGGCAAGGCCCCTCCCCAGCCCCAGCAGCACCTACCTTGGGTGGCCGAGGTGACCAGGACGGCAGTGACGCAGAGACTCCAGAGCACGGCGGCCAGGCGGGCCATGGTGGCGGCTGGGGCGCGTTCGGGGCTCTCAGTGGCCTGTGCAGGCGGCCTCGCCCCGCATCACCAGGTGGGTACCACGGCCTGGCCCACCAGTCTGGGGAGGACAGGGAGAGTGAGGTGGGGGCAGCGGCCGACCCCCAGCGGGCCTAGTAGGAGGGGTGTTTGGGCCGGTCCCCTCTCCTCCTGCTGGCGGCTGAGGGCTTCCATCCTGCAGCCCCAAGAGGGGCTGGGCGATGTAACCCCCTCGAGCCAGCCGTATCTGACAGAAGTTGCACCCTTGGGCCAGAGGCTGACCCCCTCCAAGGCCTCTGGCTTACACTGCACCCTCCACTCCCACCCCAACAGATGGACCCACCCATCTGGGCATCTTGGACCTCCTGAGGCCTGACAGCCCCCCTCGGGTGGCTGGGGCAACGCTTCAGGCTGTCACAGCTATGAAGGGCCCACCTGCACCCAGGCAGGCCTCAGACCCTCCATCACGGAGGAGGAGAGCCCTCTGGAAGCCTCTTCCCCCACCCGAAATCAAGACCCTGCCTATTTGTCTCCCCCGCCCCAGCTTTCTCACCCAGCACAGCGTCCAGGGTGGGGGACCCAGGCGTCTCGGCCCCAGCTTGCAGCCTCTGGGTCTTGGGCAGGAATCCAGGTCCCCACCCCTGGTCCCCTGCTTCCCGTTTCTCCGGCTCTGGTAGCTAATTAGAATCCGGCTGGCTGGCACCACAGATCAGGGGCCAGGGATGACTGAGTCCCCTCTTTCCTCTCAGGGGGAACCCTCAGGGTAAGCTGGAGACAAGCAGGCGGGGTGAGGGGTGGGTGCAGCCCCTGGGGGGCCAGGGAGGGTGAAGGAGGGGTGGAAGTTGTGTGGCGACCCCTGCAATTCCCCCCAAGCCCACCCCGTCTGCCCATCCTCAGGCACAGCGGCTCTGAGGGCACAGAGCCGGGTTCTGACCCACTTCTTCTCCCTCACGGCCTCTCCTCTTCTCACTGCCTCCGTCTCCCCTGGATCCTCTCGAGACTGGACACCCAGATCTTTACTTTTAGTCCTTTGCTTTATCTACACCCCGGTTCTCCAATATGGCCCCAGCCCAGGGGCACCAGCCTGGCCAGGAACTTGCTAGAAATGCACATTCTCTGAGGAGGGTCAGCACCCCATGCTTTTTTGTTTGTTTGTTTTGTTTTTTGGCCGTGCTGCGCGGCATGCGGGATCTTAGTTCCCTGAACAGGGATCGAACCCGTGCCCCCTGAAGTGGAAGTACAGATTCTTAACCGTTGGACCGACAAGGAATTCCCCAGCACCTGTGTTTTAACCGGCCCTCCAGTGTGCAAACCCCTGGTCTGTCCTCTCCCACCGTCACCCCAGCCTGTCCTACGGTCTCAACACCACCGACCAGCCAATACTTTCCAAATCCCTTATTTCCAGTGTGGAATCTCTCAAAAGAACCCCGACTACTGTTTCCCCCGCCAAAATGAAAGCCTATCCGCCAGTCGATTTAACTCCCTGTCCCCACCTCTGCTCCAGCCACTCCTGCTATTCCTCAACCACACCAGGTCCTGCCCCAGGGCCTTTGCACTTGTCACTTCCTCTGCATGTATCTTCTGTCCACCATTTATTCACATGGTCTCTTCCTCTGCTGCCTCACCCCCTTTGGGCCTTGGTTCAAATGTGACTATTTCTCCCTTTTATGGAAGGGCCCCTGCACCGGCAGGGATCATTGCTTTGTTTTGCTCCTGCTTCTAGAACAGGCCTGACACACAGCAATGATAATGTTTGTTGAATGAATCTCAGAACCCAAACCTAGGAATCCTCCTCAATTCCTGACTCCTCTCCTCCCCTCCCCTTCATAAACTCCATCAGCAAGTCCCACGGGCTCTGCCTCCAAAGTATCTCACCAACCTGCCCACTTCTGGCCCTCAGTGCCACCACCAGGACCAAGCCACCATCCTGCTGCATCTGGATGCTTGTCCCGGCCTCCTCCTCCTCCTCCCAGCCTCCCTGCCTCCACGCCTGCCCTCCACTCAGTGCTAAGGGACCATTTAATGATGTAAATCTGAGTATTCACCTCCCACTCTGCCCTCCCCTGGGGTCTCTGTTCCTCATCAGGGCCTAGAGGCCGCTGGTGACCCAGCAACACCATGCTCTCCAGCCTACCCACTTCCCGTTCCTAGAAGCTCCAGCTTCCTTCCAGCCCGAGCCCTTGCCTGGGCTGCTCCTCTGCCTGGAATGCTCTCCCAGCATCCCCACACGCCTGCTGGAGCTTCTCACCATTCAGGGCTCAACCTCAAGGTCACCCCAGAAGAGTGACCTACCCCGACCACCCTAACCACTCCCGCCGCCCTCGCTTGCCATCCTTCAGCTCCATTTTTGTTTGTTTGTTTGTTTTTTTGGCTGTGCCGCGCAGCATGCAGGATCTTAGTTCCCCAACCAGGGATCGAATCCTTGCCCCCTGCAGTGGAAGCACGGAGTCCTAACCACTGGACCGCCAGGGAATTCCCTAGCCCCATTTTTAATTCACGGCACCTAAAATTACATTCTTGTAAAAATTACCTTCCCCACTAGACCACGAGCAACTTGAGGGCAGGGACTCAGCACAGGTTCTCAAGAAAGATGAGGGCAGCTCGCTCACGGGGCAGGACATCCCTCCAGGCCTGTCTCCTCTCACGTGAAACGGGAAGGCAGTTTCCCAGGGCAGCCCTGCAGCCCTGCTCCCCGACCCTGACCCGCAGCAGCTCTCTGCACCCTCCCCAGCGCCCAGCCTTCAGGAAACTCCCCCCTCTACTTCCTCAGCCCACAACTGTCTCTTATCCCGCAACCCTGTCCACATATGGCCTTTGATGGATTTTGGTTCATTTCATAGCATTTTACAATTTTACATGGTGGGGGGGGGCGTTCTTCACCACTTCATTTCTCCTGCACCCCATCTTCCAGCCATGGTCAGATGGTGGGGGGGAGGGACCGACCCTAGGCTGATGGATGCTCCCCTCCCTGACCCTCCCCTAGAGAGTGAAACTGGTGAGTATCTCCTCCCTGGCTCTCCCTTAGGGAGTTAAACTGGTGAGTATCTCCTCCCTGGCTCTCCCTTAGGGAGTTAAACTCCTTAGCGTCTGGTTAATGCTGGAGAGGCTGCTGGATGCCAGGCTCTGGGGGCAGCCGGCCAATGTGGGTCTGGAGCCCGACCCTGCCATTTCATGCCCCGTGACCCTGAGCGGGTCCTCCCCACTCACGCCCCCAGTTCCCTCGAAACCTCGAATCTGCAGGGTTCTGGTAAGGACAACAGTCTATATACACGGTAGACCGGCAAGGGACCCATCAGAGGGTGCTGACAGCGAGAGTCAGGGCACGGGCAGCATCCATCTGAAGGAGGCGGCTCCTCTCCTCCTCCCGGGCTGCACCCCGGGACCCCAGGACCCCAGGCCTCTTCCCCGTCCACACCCCGCCTCAGGGATCCAACCAGCCTCGTGGCTTTAGACACCATCTGTACCGTGACGACTGCCACATCTGAGTCCCCGCCCCACTTCCCTCCTCAGGTCTACACCCCCATCTGGGTCTCCAAAGCATCTGGAGACTGACCAGACTGGACACAGTCCCCCATTTCAGTGCCTGGTCCCCCCCTCCTCCCAGGTCCTTGGGCCAAAACCCCAGGAGTCAAAATCTTGGGTTCCTCTTTCCCTCGCCCCCACAGCCAGTTCAGGAGTAAGTCCTGGGTCTGCATCTCCAGAACACCCCAGCGTCCACCCGTCCATCCTCGGCAGCCCCCCTCCAGACCTGGGCATCACCATCTCTACCAAACGGCCCTGACCTCTTCCCAGCAGCCCTCCAGCCCCTCTCACTCCCTCACTCCCGCAGCCCAGGCTCCCCCCGCCTCCCCTCACCCGCCACTGGCAGCCAGAGGGGCCTTTAAAAAACTTATGGTATAATATATATATATATATATGTAACATAAAACTCATCATTTAACCATTTTTAAGTATAGAATGCAGTGGCATTAACTGCATCCTCAATGCTGTACCACAACCACTGCGGTCTATTTCCAAAACGTTTGTATCACCCCAAACAGAAACCTGGTACCCGTTAATCAAGAACTCCCTCTCCCCTCTCCCCTCAGGCCCTGGCGACCACTCATCTGCTTTCTGTCTCTAGGCATTTGCCTGTTCTGGGCATCTCATAGGCATGGAGTCATATCGTGTTGGCCAGAAAGTTCGGCTGGGTTTTTCCATAAGAAGTTATGGAAAAATCCGAACGGACTTTTTGGCTAATCCCAATACAATCTGTGGCCTTTTGTGTGTGACTTCTTTCACTCAGCAAAACGTTTTTGAGGTTCACCCGTGTTGTAGCCTGTGTCAGTTATTCCTCTTTCTGGCTGAGTAATATTCCACTGTACAGCCAGACCACATTTTGTTTACCCATTCATCATTTAAAAAAAAAAATTTTGGGGAGGCTGCGTTGGGTCTTCGTTGCTGCGCACAGGCCTTCTCTAGTTGCGGTGCATGTGCTTCTCATTGCGGTGGCTTCTCTTGTTGTAGAGCATGGGCTCCAGGTGCCGCGGGCTTCAGTAGTTATGGCGCACGGGCTTAGTTGCTCCGCGGCAATGTGGGATCTTCCCGGACCAGGGATCGGACCTGTGTCCCCTGCATTGGCAGGTGGATTCTTAACCACTGCGCCACCAGGGAAGTCCTAAAAATGTTTTATTGGAGTATAGTTGATTTACAATGTTGTGTTAATTTCAGGTGTACAGCAAAGTGAATCATTTATACCTGCATCCACTCTTTTTTAGATTCTTTTCCCATATAGGCCATTACAGAGTATTGGGTAGAGTTCCCTGTGCTACACAGGGTCCTTATTAGTTATCTATTTTATATGTAGTAGTGTGTAGATGTCAAAGTTTTTGGTTTTTGTTTTGGCCGCGCCGGGCAGCTTGTGGGATCTTAGTTTCCTGACCAGGGATTGAACCCACGCCCTCGGCAGTGAAAGCAAGCAGTCCTAACCACTGGCCCGCCAGGCAATTCCCTATCCATTCACCATTGATGGACACTTAGGTTGTTTCCACAGAGGGACTTTTTAAAGATGTCGGGAATTCCCTGGTGGTCCAGTGGTTAGGACTCGGTGCTTCCACTGCCGAGGGCCCGGGTTCGAGGAACTAAGATCCCACAAGCCACTCGGCATGGCCAAAAAAAAAAAAAAAATCTCGACACATTGCTCCCCTGCTTAAATCCCTGCTGAGGCTCGCACTTCACATCCCATGAGGTCACGCACGCCCGGCTCCTGCCCCTTTCCCGCTGCTCCAGCCACGCTGGTTCCCACCACGCAGTCTCGGCCTGTGTCCCTTCGATCTCAGCTCATGTCCCCTCCTCAGAGATGCGGGTGGGCCTCCGCCACCCCGCACCATAGCACCTTGCGTTCAGTGCCCGTTTGTCCCGTCCCCACCATCCCATAACCTCCCACGTCTCCATCTTCCTCTCGGTAAAATGGGGCTACCTCATAGGGTAGCTGCACGACAAGATGAATTCATACCCGTGAAACACACAGGGCCATGCCCGGTGCATAGTGAGTACAGTGTCCTAGGCCGAACTGTCACCACCATCCCCACCAATCACGTCACTGCTGTGTGACTTGACTTGTCCGCTCGTGGATTTCCTTTGTAGCCCCCGGAGAATGGAAGCTCCCGAGGCCGTCCCTTGGTGCCTAGACGTGCAGTAGGTCCTCAAACAAATATCAACCAGATGAACACAAGGATGGTGGTGGGGGCAGCTGGACGGGGCGTCTGCCCTGTGACCTGGAGCCCAAGCCTGGCTGGGCACCACTTGTGTTCCCCATGGGCTGCTTGCTGCTCCCTGAAGCCCCTTCCCTGCAGCAGCTCCTCCAGGAAGCCCCAGGCACCCCCAGAACTGTCCGCACCTCGGGGCTGGAGCAGGGGAACTGGGCACTGCAACTTCTGTTCCCTCTCTTCCTGGCCTGACTGCACGCCCACTCGGCCCCGGGGGGTTTTGCCTGCTGCCTGGGGCTCACCTAAGCGAGGAGGGGAGGTCAGACGTGGATAGGTGGGAACCACCTGGGAGGCCCAGGCATGACTACCCCCGAGGCCTTGGGATGCATGGAATTGTGTTCCCCTCCTAAAAAGATACACTGGCATCCCATCCCCCAGCACCTCAGAATGGGATCTTCTTTGGGGATAAAGAGGTAGTCAAGTTAAAATGAATGAGGTCATTAGGGTGGACCCTAATTCAATCAGACTGGTGTCCTTATAAAAAGGGGATATTTGGACACAGACACCCCCCCCCCCGCCCCACCAAGGAGAACGCCACGTGAAGATGGAGGCAGAGACTGGGGTGATGCGTCTACAAGCCAGGGACTGCTGGCAAACCACCAGAAGCCAGGGGAGAGGAAGGAACCAACGCTGCTGACACTTTGATCTTGGACTCCGGGCCTCTAGAACTGGGAGATAATAAATTTCTGTTGTCAGAGCCCAGTCTGGGGTATGTTGTCACAGCAGCCCTAGCACTCTCGCACAGGGTGTCAGGGCACGTGGTGGGGGAGTTGAGGCAGAGATGGGGGCAGGGCCCTGAACCACACAACTTCAGGGGAGCCTTTCAACTACAGGGTGTGGGGACCCAGCTGGGATCTCCAGTTTGCCAGAACCACCCACGATGCCAGGGGCAGCGGCTGACACCTCTGTGCCCCATTCTGAGCACTGCATGCCTGTATCTCCTTTAATCCTCAGAAGAACTTAGTAAGGGGGCGGGGGGTGTATACCCACATTTTACACAAGAGGAAAGTGAGATCCCAGGGGCACCTGACTGGCAAGGGGTCTTTGAACCCCAGGCTGAGCATGGGGAGCTGGGGAGACCTGGGGGCCCTCGAAAGCCCCCTCCTCTGGGCCCCCACTGCATCTGTGTAAGCATCCTCAGAAGTGGACACGCCCACAGGGGTCAGGTGAGCCCCCACCTGTGTCTGTCCCCACCTCGAGCCTCAGAGGGCTTGAGTGACCCCAATTTAACCCATGGGAAACAGGGCCCACCACCCTCTGAGCCCCAGGTGTGTCGGATCCCCAGGTCACGTGGGCCACACACTGGTCCCACACCTGCCTCGGGGTTTGCCTGAGCCCCACATCAGTTTCAAGTCAAGGGGCGGGTGCAGTGAGGTCCCAGGGCCGGGTGACACGGCCCAGGCTCTGTCCTCAGGTGCCCTGGGATGGGGCAGGGGAGGGTGGGTGATAGGAGGAGAACCAGCTGCTGGAGGAGGGGAGGCGCTGCTACCTTGCCATCCAGCGAGGTTGCCATGGCAACCCTCAGTGCTTGAGTGGGTGGGAGTCTGAATGCGGGGGTGGGGGTGGGGGCCGGCGCACCAACAGCGGGGTTCCGGGCCCCTCAACACAAGTTTCCTGCCTCTTGCTCCGTCCCCAGCAGCCTTGAGTCTTCCCCAAACCCAGCAGCCCGAGAGCCCAGCTCCACAGGCCCACCTCCTCCAGGAAACCCTCGGGCATGGCAGGGTGGGTAACTAGAAGGCCCTGGGATAGGTCCAAGGACTTGGCTCCTGGGTCTCAATCTGCTGTGTGATCTCGGGCCAGGCTCTTGGCCTCTCTGAGCCCATTTCCCCATCCCTACTCTGGGACTAACAGACTTCCCTCACAGAGACGGAGCAAGTGCCCAGAGAGTGTCCGGCACATAACCTCCTTCAGGAAGGGGGCTGTGGGCTCAGGGAGGGCAGGGTCCCCACCAAACCCTCAGCTCCACCCCCTCATCTTCCCATATCTCAGCAGAGGGCAGCCCAGTCCTCCCAGGCGCTCAAGAACCATACAGATATCCTGGACCCCGCTTCTCCTCTCCCTACAGCAGCTCCTGCGTCTCCTTCTTCAGAATCTGCTCACTTTCTCCTGACTCCTTGGTCCCCTCCCTGGTCCAGCCCTGTCGCCTCCTCCCGTCTCCCAGCTCTCCACCCTTGCTGCCCAGTCTGTTCCACATCCAGCCACCAGAGGGCGCCTGTGAGCACCTGAGTCTGGGCACATCCCTCCTCTGCTCAGAACCTTCCATGGCTCCCACCTCACTCAGAGCAAAAGCCAAAGCCCTTCCTCGGCCCACAAGGCCCTGTACACTCTGCCCTGTCCCCTCCCTACCCTCACCTCTTTACACTTTCCCCCTCACTCACTAACACCAGGCACAGTCCCCTCTCAGGGCCTTTGCACTGGCCGTTCCCTCCTCCCCAGATACCTGCATAGCTTCTTTCTGCCTCCTTCAGGTCTTTACGCAAACGCTGCCGGCTCTGGGAGGCCCTGCTGGCCCCAGCACTCTTGCAACCTGCTCTGGCTTTATTTCTACATGGCACTCATCGCTAGCATGCCAGCCACGCGTTTTACTTATTTGCTTATTATCTCTCTCCCACTAGATGTCGGCGCCACAGGGTGGGGTTTGTCTGTCTTGTAAATTTTAAAAGGTCACTCTGGCTGCCAAGTGGTGCTGGACTGCAGGGGGTGGGACCATTCAAAACCTCCCCTTCTCCCTGGGTGCCTCCTCCCTGGTCTCCCCCATCTATCTGCTACTCCCACCACTTCGGATCTCTACCCTGCAGCCAGAGTGATCTTTGCAAAATGAAAACCCAATCACATCCCTCCCTGCCTACAGTCCTCCATGGCTCCCTATTGCCTCAGAGGCCTCAACATGGCATTTCAGGCCCTGGTCTCCTGCTACCTTCTCATCACCTTCTCTGCTCTGGCCTATCCTCACCCTCCACATCTCTCTCTCACATACCCAGAGGACTCCTGCCCTCTGTCCCTTCTTCCTCCAAAAGTCTCTGCCTGCCAGGACTGTGTTGGTCCCTCCTGTACCCACACTAGCGGCACACTGGGTCTCCACATTTTACTCCCCTAATTGGACTTGGGCTCTGCAGTTGAAAGTCTATCCCACCAGGGAAAGTTCCATCGTGGGTTGGCCTGGCTCTCTGTTGCATGCCCAGCCCTGGGCAAGGAGAGGGTTCTTGTTAATTTGTTTAATGAACAAAGATGAACCAGACCCATAGAAGAGGTTGTCCATTCAGTGGATAGTTACCTAGCTTCCACCTGGTCACAAGTGCTTTGGAGGAAAATAGGCTTGTAGGGAAGAGAGAGAGTGAAGGGGGTATGCGTAGGTGCAAATGTAGATGGGGTGGTCAGGGAACACCTGGCCAAGAAGGTAACATTTTAGCAAAGGTCTCAAGGAGGGGAGCCATCTAGGTACTGGAGAAAGAGTATCCAGGCAGTGGGAACAGCATATGCAAAGGCCCTGAGGTAGGAATGTGCTGGAGTGTGGCTCTGGCCCAGTGAGTGAGGGGAGAGAGGGAAGAGGTGAGGGCGGGTTTACAGGGCAGAGCGAGCAGGGCCTGTGGGAGTGAGGTGGGAGCCGTGGACGTTCTGAGTGGGGACAAGACGTGCCCTGACTCGGGTACTCACAGACTGCTGCTGGCAAGGGGAGATCAGACTGTGTATGTGAGGAGGGGTGCTGCTGAGAGCAGAGGGTGCGCCCCACCCCCTCCCTCCTTGTTTCTCCAGGTCCACACTGCTGTCAGAACCAGAAACCTGCACTTTCCCCCTCCCCCTCCCCTTCCCTCTGCCTTCCAACCGATCATCTACTAAATCATGTCAACTCTGTCTCGAAAGCCCCACACGGGTCCATCTCTAATGTCTCAAGGCCTTCACCTGGGCCTTCACCTTGACAGCTGCGGCGGCCTCCTACCCACACTGGCCTCTCCACTCCCCCCGCCCGCCCCGCCCACCCACCCTCTGCAGTTCTCTCCTACAAAGCAAGCCAGAGGGAGCACATGCTAAACATTCCAACCATGTCTCATGGGCCTTGACCCCTTCACAGGCCTCCCCAGCCCCGTGGACAAGTAGAAATGCAAACCCACAAACAGTCCTTCGGCCCCCAAGACCGGCGTCCTCTCTCCCCACCTGGCCAGGAAATGTCTTTCCTTCCCCTCCTGAGCCACCCGCTTCTTTCTGACCTCAGGGTGGGCCCCTCCCTCTCACAAACTCTCTCTGTCCTCCACTTTATCCCTCTTTCCCCTCCAGATCTTAGCTGGGAAGCCCCCTCCACCAGGAAGCTCTCCCTGACTTGCAGGCCAACCGGGCACCTCTTTGACGCTCCTCGCCACAGTGGGTTGGTACCATGGTGGCCTGTGGTCCATTTCCACCCCAAGGTGTTCCCTGACTGGCCACAAGCCTCGCACTCACTCCAGGCATGCAGAGCAGTGCTGAAAACAGTCATGGGAGCCAGGGCCTGAGGCAGAGTGCATGGAAGAAGGCTCTGGGGCCCTCTGCTACCACCAGACTAGCAGCGAAGGGGCAGAGACCAGAGGGATGGGGAGACGCTGCTCGGCAGGGCGAGAGGGAAGAGGCCCTGGGTCTCAGGGTCCTAGGTTCAAATCCCAGCTGTGCCCATTTTAGGCCGTGTGACGAGGCCCCCACCTCTCTCCTCTGCATTCTGTCTCTTCCCCAGGGAAACGGGTTGAAAGTCTCACAACACTGGTTATGGGGCTTAGAAGTGGTATCCAGCAATCCTATGCGTCTCTTTTAGAGCACGTACTGTGTACCAGGTGCTGATCTAGGTGCTGGAGAGACAGCCAGGCACGAGCCAGACGTAAACAGGTCAATCCCGTGATGTACTAGTGTTGTGTGTATGTGTGTGTGTGTGTGTGTCATGCAATCTTAAATACGGTGATGGGGAAAGGCTGGACACGTCAGCAAAGCTCTGGGAAGCTGAGGGAGGAGCTACAGAGGTGCCCAGGGAGGAGAAGACTTGTGCAAAGGCCCCGGGGCTGGCCGGGGCCTGCATGTTTGAGAACCAGTGAGGGAGCGAGCACAGGGGAGTGGGAGGAGGTGAGGGCAGGGAGGTGAAAGGGACAGACAGCACCAGACTTGCCCCCAGTGGGGCTGTCCCTCTGCTGATGAGGGTGCATTCTCGGATGCCCTGACCTCCACCACCAGGGGCAATGGGGCGGGAGGGGGGTGGTGCTGCAGGGTGGGAGTTGGGCACCTGTGGCCTGGACACTGCCCACAGCCAACGGGCTGAAAATGGTTTTGCCACTTTCAAAGGGTTAAGAAGAAGAGGGAGAAGAAGACTAGTAAGCCCACCAAAATCTCCAATACTTGCTGTCTGGGTCTTCACAGAGGGACTTTGCCGACCCCTGATCTACAGCAGAGGTACTTACCTGGGAGGGTGCACAATTTTGCTCCTCTTCCCAGGCTGTTTGGCAATGTCTGGAGACATTTTTAGGTGTCACAACTGGTGGGGGGGGGGGAGCAGGGGGGCATGCTATCGGTATCTAGAGGGTTGAGGCTAGGGACGTTAAAAAGTCCTGTGATGCACAGGTCACTCCCCCTGCCGAGAATGACACAGCCCCAGTGTCAGGAACGCCACAGCCGGGAGACCCTGCCCTGGGCCCCTCACCTGTCTGCACCACCTCCCCGACCCTGGACAGGAGCACCCACCTGGCGGCCTGGCCTACCGGGTATTCTTAGCCCCTGAGGGAGAGGCCCTG
Source organism: Balaenoptera acutorostrata (assembly GCF_949987535.1). NCBI lineage: Eukaryota > Metazoa > Chordata > Mammalia > Artiodactyla > Balaenopteridae > Balaenoptera > Balaenoptera acutorostrata. The sequence continues at coordinate 177,369,332 of NC_080065.1, forward strand.
GCTATTTTTAGCTTTTGGGGGGGGGGTGGGCAAGGCTATTTTTAGCCTGGGCATCTATTTATTGCAATTTTTATCTTCCCCAAATTTTGGAGTTGGGGGGAGGGTGGCAGGGGGGCTTCTACTTGGCTAATTCCCCAGTGCCGGCACAGACCCCTGAAACAAGGGTGGGGCGTGAGAGAGAGCCTGGGCTAGTGCCCCCACGAAGGAGGGGTTGCTCAGTCCTTGACCGTGGCACTCCTACCCCTGGCAAGGGCAGGGGGGCCCCACATTACCCTCCAGGCTGTAAACCCTACATGCACGCAGCCCTGCAGAGGAGCTGCCTCCCCATGCTGACACCCTCACACACAAGAGCACCCATGAGGCCACCCCAGGGAGAGGCCTCACAGGTGTCTGCATGGGACAGGTGCAGAGCTGGCCTGGTCTGGCCCCTGGTGGGTAGCCCTGGATCCCCCAAAGGGACCGGGGTCGATGGGGAGCCCTCACTGTGCAAAGCCTGGGGGGAGTCCCCTGGGGTCTCCAGTCCTTTGAGAGGCCCCCTCCCACTTAGCTAAGAGTTCTTGAGCATCTACTGTGGGCCAGGCATAAGTCTAGGCACCTGGCATCCGAAAGCAAACCAAGTAACAAATTCCCTGAGCACTTGGATCCTGGTCGGGGAGACAGACAATAAACAAACAGGCACAATAAATCAGGAAATTACAGAGTGTGCGAAAGCCATCCGCGCTACGGAAAGTCAGGAAGCGGGTGGGAAGCTGCAATTTTAAACAGGTTGCATGGGTAAAGGTTACTGAGGAGGTGACATCTGAAGCGGGTGAGGGAACAAAGTCTTTGCAGATGTCTGGGTGAGGGGTCCAAGTGAAGGAGCGGCCAGTGCAAAGGTCCTGGGGTAGGACTGCTTTTAGGAGCAGTGAGGAGAGAGGGGGTGAGGGGAAAGAGGTGATAGGGAAGGTCATGCAGGTTTGGACCACAGGACACCCCACGGGATTGGGATTTGCTGTGGTGCCAAGATGCAGGGGCTGCTGTTTTCCGAGTCGAGGGCTGCCTCTCCCCAGCTGGGACTCTGGCCCTTCTGGATGGGGAGACACAAGCCTTCTCCCCCACTGCTGCGATAGGAGCCCCTTGACTGAAATTGCTTTTGTCACTAGACTGTGTGCTCCCTGAGGACAGGACTGTGGCACTGTCCCCACGGCATCCCCAGCACAGCGCCTAGTGAAAAGACACTTGGCAAATATTCACAGATTTCATGAAGAGGTGCACCCAGCCTCGCTCCAAGGAGCCCCACATACATACACCTGGGAGCACGCCTGCAGGTGCCCACAAGATGCAGAGAGCTGCTCACACATGGAAACACACCCCCCCACCCCCCCACACACACTGCCAGCCCCTCTGCAAAACTCACAAACACTAGCACACAAGAGACCCTCATGAACATAGGACCAGCCTGTCGGGCACGTGGCCGGCTGCACACAGGCTCGTCCAGGTCACCATCCAAATCACACAGAACAGGTACACACAGGTGCAGACAGCTGTGTAACACAGGACTGGATTCTAGGGGCAGTGGGACCCACTTCCAGACCTCTGTTCAGCAGCCCCCTCCCACCTGGGACCCCACTTTCTTTTTCATCACGGTGGCCAAGGCGAGAGCTGGGAGGAGTGCTGGTGCAGTCAGGTCCAGCTCCAGACCCAGGGAACCCCCATCTCAGGAGCCTCTCCCCCCGACCCCCGCCTCCCTGGAGGGTCTGGAGGAGGGGAAATGTCTGGCGTCTGGAAATTGAATCCTCGGGAGGAGCCCACACAGAAACCACAGCCCTCTGTGTGTCCTTGGCCACACGTCTGGCTGGAGAGGTAGGAGGGGGCAGAGACCGAAAACTTCAGCTCCCCGTGGCCAGCGGGTGGGGACATCGGGGATCCCGCTCCTCCTGTTCTCCATCACGGGCACCCATTCTGGGGCCAAGCAGCACAGCCTCCTGGGATCGGCACCCTCACCCCCAGATGCCCAGGCTGGGGCTGAAGCGCCACACTCTCTCCTGCCATCCTGGGCACCCAGGGAGGACGCAGATGCCAGGCGCAGGCAGCAGGCAGCCCCGCACATGCAGGTGGACCCCAGGCCGGGACCAGATCGCTTGATGCGAACAGACTCTAGAGCATCCAGGGCGCCCGCTGGTCCCTCCCCCACTGGCCGGCAGGGTCCTCCTTGGGCCCCCCAGGAGAAGAGGCTCCCCAGGGCAGGCTGGGAATAGAAACCAGGCTTAGAGTCTCCTTCCTTCCACCTCCTCCCTGCAGGCCCCACAGCCCAGATGCGCTGGTCCCCAGCTACCTGCCCTCCCCCAACCCTGGGCATCATCTCCACGTCCAAGGGCAGACATAGCGCGGGTGATCCTGCCTTAGGCCGGCTCCCCACGAGTGGATGTTGGGATGGGCACCCCCTGGAGTGAGGGAGGGCCTGGTAGGGCATTGGAGAGCAGGAGTAAGAAGCATGGGGTGAGCTAAGGCCCCGTGGGAGGTCAATGAGGAAGAGGAGGAAGAAGGTGGCAATGCCATCAGGAGGGCCGGGCACTCACATGTGAGCACACACGCATGTGCTCGGTGCGTGGGGGCCATTGTTGCCAGCCAGGGATCGAATTAGTTCCCTTTTCTGCTTTCCAGATGATTTTTCATCTCTGTAATTAATGGGCAAGTCAGTTCTGAACAGCATGGCAGGCAAATTACTAGTTAGGAAGATCACGGATAACTTTCTCGATATGATAATGAAGGTTGTATTCCTTCTCTTAGTCTCCCTGTTTTCATCCTACTTTTAAGTAATAAATTCGGCATTAGTGGGAGGGGAGTGGGGAAGAAGGAGAAGTCACCTGCCCCCAGAGCTGGGGCCTGACCCAGGCCGACCGGGAAGTCCTCAGCCCCTGGCCATGGGGCAGATGGAGAGGATGAGAGACGGGGACCCTCCGTGGGGCACCCTGACACCCCGATGACCGATTCAGGGCATCAGGCCTAGGAGAACACGTGGAGGGCAGGGAGCCCCCAGGCTGCTAGCCAGGGTGAAGGAGTTGGGACTGGGGTCAGGTTACAGGCTTATGCCGGCCCTTTGGGTGCTGGAGAGGGGAGCAGAGATCAACGGCCTCTCCCCAAGGAGAATCGAGATCCACAGGCCCGGAGCAGATATCCACTCTCAAGCGTAGTACCCCACACCTATCCTCACACTGTCCAACCCCCTCTCCTCGATGACTCCTGAAGCAGCTAAGAGAACAGGGCAAGCAGAGAGAGGGAGAGAAAGAGAAAGAGAGAGGCGGAGAGACAACCAGCCATCTTGGCAGCCATTTTGAACCCCTCCCCCTGCTCCCCCCTGCACACCACATGTTTGGAGGTGGGCAGCAGAACCCAGGCCCTGGGTCCTGCAGAAGCCGGGAGGAAAGGGGGCCCTGTTCTCAAGGCTGGGATGGAGGGACACCCACTCAGCTGCCATGACTTTGGGGGGAGAGGTGGGGGAGGGAAGAGTGGACTTCGGGGAAGGTACAGTGAGGTGCTGGGTAGGCATGGGGCTGGGTGCTGACCGAGACTGGAAGACTAGAGACAGGTATGTGCGTGCGGGCTGTGTGCAGGCAGGGGGCTGGCGGTCTTCAGATGGGTGCCAGGGGTGCACTGGAGAAATGCCTGTGGGGCCACTTTTTGGCCAGGGCTGGAGCACACACAGCGCTGCCCACCCTCTTCTGCACGGACTCCTGTCACAGGACCCTCAGATGGAAAGATGACAATTGAAACCCCAGGCTCTACCCAATGAACACCTGGGAGAGAGGGAGGGCTTGCTCTCAAAGCCCGAATCCGGGTGGCTTAAACCCCACAGCTTCCCACGCTTAACCGGGTACCGCGGAGAGAAGATGCTCTCGGTGGCTACAGCCGGCCAGACACCCAGACAGACCCCTCCCCATCCCCCGCGCCTCTGCCTCCCAGAGAAAAACAACCCCCAGGCCGGCATCCTGCGGTGCCAGCCCCCAACGCGGCTCCTCTGGGGACCGGGGCCCGCGCGCGGCGCGCACACGCACCCTCTCCGCTCACACCCAAACACCTACACAAACAGGGCGCCAAGCACCCGCGCGCACACGCACCGGGGACACGCAGGCACCGCCGCGCCGCTTCCCCACAAAGGCTGGCGCGCGCGCGGGCACACGCAGCCACGCGCGGGCACACTCGCGGTCCCCTCCCCCCACCGGCACCCCGCGGCCGCGCATCCGCACCCCCGACACTCCATGGGGGCTGCCCCTCCCGGTCCCCTGGCCGGTGCGGGTGAGGTGCAGGCCGCCCTCGATTTCCTTCGCGCTCCTGTGCGGTAACCCGCGGCTCCAGTATCCCCTCCCCCTTCCCGGCTAGCACAGGCCCCGGCTCCCATCTTCCCTACCTCGGCCCACACACCTGGCCCAGGTACGGCGTCCCCCTCGCCCTGGGCCCGCAGACACTCACCTGTCCAGCACCGCTCCGGGGTCGGCTTTGCGGGTCTCTCCTGCGGCTCCGCGAACCCAGGCCCCCCGCCCGGCACATCTCCCGGAACCGGGGCTGGGGGGAAACGGGCGAGGGTTGGCGGGGCCCAGCACCGCCGCCACCAACCAAAAATTAAAAAAAAAAAAAAAAAAAAAAGCGGATTACACAGCTCCAAAGGCGGCCCCCTCGCGGCAGCAGAGACTCGGGGCTGGGGGCGACCGGGTCCGCGCCCCTCCCAGGGAGGGAGGCGGCGGAGGCGGCGGGGCGGGGGCGGTGTCAGAGCTCCGGGGGCTGGGGCGAGGCGGAGCCCCCCGAAGAGGCGCTAGCAGCTGCACGCATCTCCCCCGCAGCTCCGCGGCCCCGACGGAGGCTGCACGTGTGCGCCCAGGCGACTTCCCAGCCCCCTCCGACGGTGGCAGCCGAGGAGTTAACGGGGCAGCTGGGGCGCCCCTGCAGCCCCCCGCCGCCCGGCGGCGCCGCTCCGGGGCCCGCGGGGCCCCATCCGCCGGGGCCTTCTCGGCAGACGGCGGGGCGGGGGCGCCGCAGCGCCGACAGCTCCCGCGCCGACGGCTCGGGCTCCCCGCAGTGGCCGCAGGGGGCTCGGATAGGGGGCGGGCGCCGCGGGGCTTGAGGGGGGGCGCGGCTGTAGGCGGGCGAGGCGGTGTCGCGCCCCCGGGGTGGCTGGAGGGGGGGCGCTCAGCCGGGCCCGTGGGCACCGCAGGACGCGCGGACAGAGCCGGCGCCGGGCACCAGCAATGACAAGCCGCCTGCTCGCCCCTCTCTCCGGCGCACCAGCTCCAGGAGGGGGGCGCGGGCGTGCATAAAACGCGGCGCGGAGCCGCCGCCCAGGACCGGCCGCAGCAACCTGCCCGAGCGCACCGGAGGCCGGCCCGAAAACCCGGGATGGATTTTCCTCCCCTTCGCCCCCTCTAGCCCCTCTGGAAAAAGGGGAGAGGGAAGGAAACGTGCTGGATCCCGGCGTTGGAACGGGAAGTGGGGGAGGGGAGACAAGCTCAAGGAAGACCCGGAGCGGATTTTGCCCTTAGCGAAGTAAAGGAAAGGCGCGGAGCCCGGTGAGGGGAGAAATGGGAGAGATCTGGAAGGGGTATGCAAAACCCGGGTTGGATTAGATGGAGATGGGAGGAACGAAGGGAGCTGCGACAAGGCCAAATGCACCCGGGGCACGCAAATTTCGGGCCGGATTCTTCCTCGGGAGATGGAGTAATGCGTCATGCCTAATGCAGTGGAAACAAGCAAGACCTGGCCTAGAGTTCCCAGACCTGGGCTCGCAGGGGGCTCCAGGAGGGGGCTGCTTAGCGGCTGGGGCGCGTGGGCCGTCTTCCTGGCAGCGACGTGCAAGAAGGAGGGGCAAAAGGAGGGATGGACTCGGACACGAAAGGATCCGGAGCGCTGGCTGCACCGAAGCGGGCAGGTAAAAGCGGTTTCAGGATCCAGGGGTGATGCGAAGGGAATGCAATGAGGAGGCAGCTACCCTGGGAGACCAGACCTAAAATAAAAGGCGAGGGAGGGCCGCAAAGCCAGGACTGGAACGTGCGGGATGGGACAAGACCCCCAGCAAAAGATCCCTGGCAACTGGACAAGGGCTTGGAGCTGACCGGGCCGGAGGAGCGGGGAGGGGGGTGTTAGGGGGAGGTTAGTATCTGTATAAACACCTCAAACATCTCGCTTTGGGAGGGGGGCGGGGGAAGGGAGGAAAAAAATTGAATTTTAGGTTCTCGGCAAGAGCAAAAACTCGGTACGGATTTCCACAGCCTAGCAACTACACTGCAGCTGGTGGACTTGAAGAAGTAGGGCAAGGAACCAGCGGGCTCCTAGGCATCTGGCCGAGTGAGGCGAGGGGCAGGTTTCAGGCTGAGGCTACCGAAGGGAGCCCCGCACCCCCCATCCCCCCGGGGTGGGGAAGGCAGTCCGACTTGGCTTGGATCCCCGGAGCCAGAGCTGTGACTGCCAAGACCCACAGTGGGGACTATAAAACCGGGTCCCGGGCCAAAAATAGGCACTTCGGCAGAATAGACAGCTCAGTGCAGGGTGGGGGCTGAGGAAAAACTGGAGGGGGGGGGGTGGCAAGAATCCTTGAGGGGGGCGGGTACGGGAAGGTCCTGAGAGGTAAGATCCGGTGAGGATCTCGGGAGAGCGAACCTGGAAGCCTGGCATTTTATGAAAGATGGGTGCAACGCGAAGACTGATGGATGGGGAGGAGCAAATCCCTGGCTTGGATCCTCGGGGAAGGGAGTCCATCCAAGGGAGGCCTAAATAGTAAACCGGCCAGTTGATACAAAGTCTGGGCTGAATCTTGGCAGACACAGAGTGGGCAACAGTGGGGGGAGTAGGGCAGACAAGTCCCGATCTGTATTATAGAGGAAGGGGACTGGCTGAGGATGGGGAGGGGGGCAAACCCTTGTCTCTATCTCCAGGGAAGAGAATGCATTACCACCCCAACTTGGCTCTGCAGAATGGGTGAGGAATTGGGAAAGAGTGTGGAAGTAACAGCGGGTTAGGTGGCATGGTAAATACACAAAACTTGGGGCAGACTAAGATGGGAACTATGAATTTCTAAGAAAGCCTAAAGGGAACATCTGCAAGTGAATTAACCTGTCCTCTAAGAATCCCTTCCCAGAAGCCTGTCTGGTGGCTGTGGCTGAATTTAGGGAAAGGCAGAGACTCCAGACTTCCAGGCTGGCTGGGTAACCAGGGGCTACCTCTAAGGCACCCACCACCCTCCTCCCCCTGCTGTGGGCACCCATCATTTCAGGGCAGGGATTCTTATAGCCTGGAACCTGGGCCAAATCCAGCCCCCAGACTTCAGGGGTGGAGAGAGTAAGTGGGCTACCTTTGTTCCTCCTTCACACCCAGGATTCCCTGGCTGCAGACTTTGGGCCTTAAATCTGGGTGACCCGGCCCATCAGCTGGATCTGAGGGACCAAATACATATGAAGTTGAGGTTGGTGGCTGCGGAAAGGATCCCATCCATCTGTGGTTGGTGCAATACCAGGATGGGAGAATGGGGGAGGTTCCACGTCTCCACACATCAATTTCCCACTTTGAGGCATCTCGACGGCACCTGGTAGGACCCATGGAAGGCTTTGAGGTGTTGGGGAGAGGGGGCGGAGCCACAGGGGGCAACCAGGAACCCTCCCCCCACATCCACACTGTCAGCTTTCTATAAACACAGCAGGACTGAAAGGGGGAAAAACGTGCATCTCAGGGAAAGCTGAGCATCTCCAGAGCCCTCTGGCTCCAAGCCTCCTCCCACCACTCCACCCTCCGGCCCTGAGCAGTCCACTCACTTCCCTCTGTGGAGCAACCCTAGGAGCCTATGAGGGTGCCTGGGAGATGGCTCTAACTTGCATTCTTCAGTGGCTGCGAGAAGCCGTGTCTTTAACTTATATGAGGGTAAGGAGTGACATGCTTTAAGAAACCCCCGGCTCAGTTTGGAAAAATCCTGGCCAGGACCCCCTCCCAGCCCCTCCTATTTCTCCCAAAGCCCGTGGTCAGCGGAGCACCCCTGGTCGTGGCCGGGATCAGTTCACTAGCCTCCATTCCATCTCGGTTTTCTGGCCTCACGGGCGAGGGGCTCACGAGGCGAAGGATAAGTAGAGGCTGGGGGCGCGAAACAGCCCCAGCGCCTCTTCTCTCCCAAGACCCTGGGCTGCGCAGTCGCAGTGGAGGCCGCTCCAGCAGCCCGGCTCCGGAAACTAACGCGTCCGCGCGCGCGCAGTCTCGCCCGGGCTCCGAGTGCCCAGCACTGCGCGTGTCCGTCCCCGCGACCAGGACGCCCTACTCCCTACTACCAGGGCGCTCCTCGCTTCGGGCATCCAACCTTGTGCCTCGGGATTCCCACGCCCAGCGTGACCCGCGCCTTGGATACCCAACGTCCTGTGCATCCTGAGCCTGGACGTCCCACTTTTCTCTGCACCCTGTGCCAGAAAACCCCCGCACCCATGTTGCCCCACGCCTAGGACACGCCACGTAGCGATCCCCCGGCGTCTTGGAGACCCTACATTCTGCGCACCTAGCACCTGGGGCACCCTGTACTCAGACGTGGATGGCTCTGCTCACCTGTGCCCTCTGCCCTCGCCCTGTGCCCTCCATGTGTTGTGCCCACTGCTTCAGGCTCTTAATGCTGACCGTCCTGGGCGCTGCGCTCCTCCACCCTCCCTTGTCCCCAGTGCTCTGTGTCCTCTGTCTCAGGCCTGGCGCCCTCAATCATGGGTGTCCTACCTTGGGTTCCTTAGGTCCGGTGTGCGGCGGGGGTGGGGCGCAGACCCAGAACACGTGCGAGGGGGGAGCGGGGCTTGAGGTTGGGGATGAAACACGTTCCTGGATTCAGGAACAACGCTCAGACCTCCACTGCCCAGCAGGCGTCCCCAGCAGGCTCGGCACAGGATGTACAACCCTGAGGGTCTTCTCATCATTCGGTTCATGTATTCATTCCTTCCATTTATTCTTCAAACACAGAGGACCCCTGCCAGCCTTTAGTGTGGCCGGGTGCTAGGTGCTGAGAATGCCCTAGTGGCCTGGCAGCAGGACGGGAGGCCCTCTCCGGGTGCATCCCCACCCCGTGGGTAAGGCAGCCCCAGAAAGCATGATGGAAGTAGCTCTGCAAAGTGAGCAGGGGGCTAGGGGAGTGGATGGTGAATCTGTCCAAGCCTTGAGGGGTGGGTGGGTGGTGTTCTGTGTGCCCCTGGCTCTCCTGGAAGCTCCCTGTACCCCCATCTTGGGCAGTGACTGAGCCCCGTTCTGTCCTATGCTTTCACTCAAATGAAAAGCCAGGTAAAGTGGTCTCAGAATTGAGCTGGGAGGATATTGTGTGGGCGGGGATTAATTCCAACTGCTATCTTTGGGTGGGGGGGAGGTATGCATTCAGTCAACAAGCATGTATTGAGCACCTGCTAGGTGCTGGGGACACAGCAGTGAATAAGGCAGACAAGCTTCTCTGTTCTTGGGGCTGACATTCCAATCAGGAAGACAGATGAGAAATCAGACAAAAGATACAGGGTGTCAGATGATGATAAGTGCTATGGAAGAAAATTAAGGAAGGAAGACAGAAATTTTAGATAGAGGAGGTCAGGGAAGACCTCACTGAGAAGGTGGTATTTGGGTAAAGACCTGAAGAGATGGGAGGAGTCATGGGGAGATCTGAGGGAAGGGGGTTCCAGGCAGAAGGAACAGCCCATGTAAAGGTCCTGAGGCAGAAATCATGCCGGGTGTTCAAAGGATCCATGAGAGGGCCTGTGTGGCTGGAGGGAGGGAGTAAGGGCAAAAGGAGGAGGAGGTGAGGGTAGGGAGGTAACGGGCCGGATCGTGCTGGCCTAGTGTGCTTTGGGGAGAACTGATTTTTGCTTGGAGTCAGCTGGGAGCAATGGAAGATTCTGAGCAGAGGAGGGATGTCCCCTGACTTAGATGTTCACAGGTGCCCTCTGGCCCTGGTGGGGGAACAGAGTGTGGGGGTCAAGAGCAGAAGCTGGGGGACCAGAGAGGAGGCAACTGCACTGGTCCAGGTGATCAATACTGGGGTAGGAGCAGGGAGGTGACAGGAGGTGAGCACCGGGCGGATTCTGGGTGTACTTTGAAGGTGGAGCAGATACATGGGAAGTGGGATGCAAGGGAAAGAGGCAAGTCAAAGCCTGTGGCCGGAGCACCTGAAAGGATGGAGACCCTCGAAGGAGGGGTGGTTTTGGAGGTTAGATCCAGGAGTTACATTTGGTTTAATAGATATTCAAGTGGAGGTGTCTGAGTAGGTGACTGAGGAGAGACCCAGGCTGGCTGAGAAGTGGACCGAGTCTCATTTAGTCTTTATTTTTGGCCTTTTTTAAACAGCTTTATTGAGGTATAATTCACATGTCATACAATCTACTAGTCTTTTTTTTTTTTTTTCTAATGGTTATCTTTATTGTTTTTTATTTTTTGCTGCACCGCATGCAGGATCTTAGTTCCCTGACCAGGGAAACCTGTGCCCCCTGCAGTGGAAGCATGGAGTCTTAACCACTGGACCACCAGGGAAGTCCCTCATTTACTATTAATGATCACCCCGTGAGGTAGTTACTTTCTCCCCATGTTACAGAAGGGAAAACTGAGGCTTGCCCAAATAGTTAAAAAAATTGAAGTCAGCTTCTGAGCAGGACCGCCTGACCCAGGACCTCGCTTGGAGCCGCTGCCCTGCTACTCAAGTGTTGGTGGTCGCCTGGCTCCCAGCTTCCCTCTGGCTCATCCATTCATCCTCAAACACCAACAGATGGAGGAAGTGAATACTAAGCTCCAGACAGGGCAAGCACTGGGATGAGGCGAATGAGGCACTTCCTGGGCCACAAAACTTAAGAGGATGCCAAAAAAACCTCAGCGATTGAGAAAAATAATATTGCAATGCAATATTTAAGAAACCCAAAATTCATGTAAAAAATCCACACTGACCAAAAGAATCAACTTTTTAAATAAAGGCAGGATCAATATGAGTGCCGTGTGGAGCCATGTTGGAGCCTGAGGGGAAAGGGAACGTCGGGAAAACTGGTGCTATATTTTTATTGAAGATTTTGACATTTTGTTCATCATGAATTTTTGCATGAATTTTTTTTTTTAAGTATTGCATTAAAATATGCTTTCTCTTTTTTTTTTGCCTCACCCTGGTCCTGACACTGCTTCCAGGCTCTGTTTTGGAAGCTGAGGGTATGATGGTGAATAAGAGACACAAAGCCACTGTCCTCCTGGAGCTTGCACTTTATTGGGGAGGCTGGTGATTCACTAGTAACAAGAAGAAAATTTCAGAACGTGAGCAATTCTATGAAGGAAAAAGCAATGAGGAATCATGAGATGGGATGTGGGTGAGTATGATTTAGGCTGAGGTGGCTGGGAGGGTTGTGCGTGTGGAGACGTTTGAGCAGAGACCTGAAAGCGGAAAGGAGCTCATCATGTGCAATCTGGGGGAAGAGTGTTCCGAGAAGAGGAAACAGTAAGTGCAAAGGTCCTGTGGTTGGAACAGACAGGACTATTTGAAGAGCAAGAGGGCCAGCTTGGTGGGACCACCTGACACAGCCTGAGAGGCTGTGGGGAGGGTCTGGATTAGATTCTCAGTGACAGGAGGAGCTAAGGGAAGACTATGAGCAGGGGGATGGCGTGGTCTTATTTGAACATTTAACAGATCATAGGATTAATAAATACAACATAGAATTACCATGTGACCCGGCAATTCCACTCTTAAGTAAGTATCTATAAGAATTGAAAACAGGTATCCAAATAGATAATTGTACACCAGAGTTCAAAGCAGCACTATTCACAGAAGCTTGAAGGTGGAAACAACCCAAATGTTCATCAATGGTTGATCAGATAAATAAATGTTGTATAATCATTATTCACCCGTAAAAAGGAATGAAGTTCTGATACATGCTACAATGTGGATGAACCTTGAAAACATTATGCTGAGTGAAAAAAAATCAGACCTAAAAGGTCATGTATTGTATGATTCCATTGATATGAAATGTCCAGAATGGGCAAATCCATAGAGACAGAAAGCAGATTGGCGATTGCAAGGGGCTGGGGGAGGGGGGAGGGCAAGTTACTGCCACTGGATACAGAGTTGTCTTTTAGGATGATGAAAATGCCTTGGAACTAGATAGAGGTGATGGTTGTACAACACTATAACATTGTGAATGTACTAAATGCCACTGAATAGTTCACTTTAAAATGGTTAGTGGTTAGTTTTGTGAATTTTACCTCAATTAAAACAAAATTATAGAGAGGATGTGAGAGGGAGCCAGGAGACTGGGGAGATGGATTTCACCCTCCAGGTGAGGGCGGTGGAGGCCTGGAACAGGATGCTGGGGAGAAGTGGTCAGATTTGAGGCATAGTCTAGGGTCAGAGCCAACAGGACGCCCTCCCTCCATGCACCCCCCTCCCCCATCAGGACTACTCAAATGTCACCTCTTGATCACGCTGTTGAAAACTGCAAACACTCCACCATCCTCACTCCCGGAAGGCAAGAGTCCAGGAAGCCTCCCGGGTCCTGTCTGAGCACCAGCAGGCAGGCAGCAATGGTGGTCCATTCCCACCAACTGGGAGGGGAGGCCAGTTGGGCTGCGCTTCCCTCCCCGGCCGCTAGGGGCCGCTGCCCCGCTGCTCTGCGGCCGCCAGGTGAGGAGGCCCATCCTCTTCCCCACCAGGTGCGCTGGAGGCAAGTCCCAGGGGCCAGGGGAGGAGGGTGAAGAGCGCAGGGCGAGGGGAGGACTCCGGGGTGAGGGGACGAAGTGGGGGGAAGGGAGAGAGCTGTGAGTGTCCGACTTGGGGGCTGCTGAATGGGGGGAGGATAAAAAGCCATGGGGAGGTTGGAGGAGTCGGGTAAGGAGCAGGAGACGGCTGGCTGAGTGCTTGGGAGAGACGAGGGGTGAGGAGGGAAAGCTGAGGGGTCTGGCGGAGGGCGGGGGTGGGGGGTGGAGGTGGGGGACTACCGAGGGCGTAGAGCACAGTTGGTGGAGGGAAGACAGGTGAGGAGTCAGGGAGAGTCCTGGAGGTGAAGGACGTGACTGGGGGACATTTGGACAGTGCATGGGCGGCTGGGATGGTTGGGGGGGTGGGCCTGGCCTGTGAGAAATTAAGGACCCCAGGGAAGGGGCCCTGCATTTTGCCAGCCATTGCTGGTATGGACTGTGGGGGGACGGGCGAGGAGGGTAGTTTCTCAGGCCTTGACCGCTAGGGCCAGCAATGGGGAAAGAGCTCCTGAGGAGTGAGGTGTGCATGTCAAGCTCCGCCTAGGAACCCAGCTTGCTCCTGCAACCTGGCAGGAGGGCTCTCGCTCTCTCTTCTTCATGCCCCATGCCCCATGGCCAGTATTCACTGTGCATTGAGTTGGGTGGAGGGCAAATGAAGGAGACAGATGCAGTCCTGCTTGACTGGGAACTGGTAAGGAATCCACGATGTGAGGGATGGAAGACAGGGGCTGTGGGAGAGTTCAAGCTGGAAGCCCTACCCAGCCAGGGGGCTCAGAGAAGGTTGCCCTGGGGAAGTGACCTGTAAGCAGACAGCAGGAACCCACCAGCTGAAGACAGAAGACCCTGGTGGTCTGGGCAGAGAGGGGGTTCTGAGGATGTTGCCAAGAAAAATGCCAGCAGGGTCCAGGCTGCAGTAGGGCAGGAGGAAGGTAAAAAGTGAGTCCCGAACTTGCATGAGCCCAGGACAGATCCCTCAATGCCAGAGGCTGACAAGGCAAGAAAACCAGAAATGGGGCAGGTGTGAGGCAGCGAGGAGGGAGGGTGACACCTGTAGGGAGCCGGATATGCACCCCCTTTTAGGCCGGCAGCCGCTTGCTACTACTCAGCTTCAGCTGAGAGCTACTACATGGGAAGTCAGGCTCGGAATTGACAGAAGAGATTCTTCAAGAGAGAAGTCAGGGGTTTTGTGCAAAATTCCCTGAGCTTTCACTCTCACAGACTGATCTACTAATTGCTGTCAATTGCTCTGACCCAGCAATTCCATTCTCGGGTTTATTCCCAATGGGAATGGGAGCTTCTGCCACCAAAAGGCACATACATGGATGTTCATAGCAGACTCATTCACCATCGCCAGATGCCGGCCACCGGCCATGTGACCATCGACTGGCAAATGGAAAATTAATTGGGGTATACGCATTCAATGGAATACGGTGCAGCAATGAAAAAGAACAAAGTATGGGGACTTCCTTGGTGGTCCAGTGGTAAAGAATCCACCTTACAATGCAGGGGACGCAGGTTCCATCCCTGGTCAGGGAACTAAGATCCCACATGCCGCAGGGCAGCTAAGCCCGTGTGCCACAACTACTGAGCTTGGGCGCCTCAGCTAGAGCCCGCGTGCCGCAAACTACAGAGCCCACGCACTCTGGAACCCACGCGCCACAACTACAGAGCCCACACGCCCTGGAGCCTGTGCACCACAACTAGAGAAGAGAAAACCCACATGCCACAACTAGAGAGAAGCCCGCGCACCACATGAAGAGCCCACACGCCACAACGAAGATCCCGCATGCTGCAACTAAGACCTGACGCAGCCAAAAAGAAAAGAACAAGGTATGAACTCATACACAGCCCTGTGCATGATGCACATAAGACACAAATAGGGTGCACTGCATGATCACATTCTTGTGACACTCAAGGACGGGCAGAAGTAATCTATGGTGGAGTCGGGGGGCCCAGTGTTTCCTAACTTTGGACCACTGACATTTGGGGCTGGATGATTCTTTGTTGTAGGGGGTCTATCCTGTGCATTGGAGGATGTTGAGAAGCATCCCTGGCCTCTGCCCACTAGATGCCAGTAGCATGTGCCTAGTTGAGATAAATGTCCCTTGTGGGAGGGCACAATCACCTTCAGGTGAGGACCACTGGGAAATTGATATTTTGAGGCAAGGCGCTCACCTGAAAGTGGCCTTGGGGAGCTCTCGAGGGACTGGAAAATTCTATATCTTAAGCTATGGTGGTGATCAGGGTGGAACATATTTTTAAAATTCACAGAACTGTATTTTAGAAGTATGTGCTTCACAATAAAAGAGTGAACCCTACAACATGAATGACCCTCAAAAACATGATGCTGAGTGAGAAAAGCCAGACACAAAAGGCCACAGATTACATGACTCCATTTATATCAAATGTCCAGAAGAGGCAAATCCATAGGGACAGAAAACAGATTAGTGGTTGCTGGGGGTGGGGGGCGGGAGTGAAGGGAGGGGGTAATGGAAAGTGGCTAATGGGTCCGGGGTTTCCTTTGGGGTGATAGGAATGTTCTGGAGTTAGCTACTGGTGATAGTTGCACAACACTTGAATATACAAAAATGCACTGAAGTGTATACTTTAAATGGTTCATCTTAGGTGAATTTTACCTCAAAAAGAAGTTATATTTTTTTAAAAAGAGTTAACCCAAACAGGCTGAACAGAACTGGTCCCTGGGCCAGCTTGGCCATTTTGCAATGGAGGGAGGGGATGGTAGGAAAGTGAGGTCACAGCTTCTGTCCAGAGAAAGTGCAGAGCAGGAGCTGTGGGCCTTCTTGGCAAGGGGAGGGCTGCAGCAAAAAGTATGTCTCGGCTCAGGGGAGCGCTCTCTCTTAACCCAACCTGTCAGCCCTGGAAAGAAATTGCAGGCAGGTCAGAGGCCAGCCTGCGAACTGTTGAAGGGAATGCAGAGTTCTGACACGTGGAAGAGAAATGACAACCGCTCAGCTCAGCCTGACGCCACAGAGGCGTGAAAAACACCCACCACAGTACTTGCGGGGTGGGGGTGGGGTGTTCTCTGCGAGCTGGGGGGGCAGATGGGGGCTCACCCCAGCTCTTCGGCAGCTCACAGAGGAGCAGACTTCCCGAGAGCTTGGCCTGCACTGGAAACAGAGGGCCATCGGGTGACATTTGGACGAATGCGCTCCTCCCACCCACCCCCTGCCTTGGGTGGGGCTGGGGGTGGGGGAGGGAACCACCCACTGTGAGCCGGAGGCCGGAGGCCGGAGGCCAGGGGCCAGGGGCTGGGCTGCCAGGCTCTGAGTCTCCACTGGCTTCAAAAGACTGAATGAGTGAAGAGAGAAAGCAAGCAAGCTAAGGGCTCCGGAAGCTGTTGGGACCTGGCTGGTGGGCCAAATGGCGGCCCCCCCACCTAGATATGTCCACCTAGAACCTGGGACCGTGAGCTTATTTGAACACAGTGCCTTTGCAGATATAATGAAGGCTCTTTTGATGAGATGATCCTGGTTAGGGTGAGTCCTAAGTCCAATGACAAGTACCCTTAGAAGAGAAGGGGCAAAGACAGAGGAGAAGGCCATGTGAAGACAGAGGCAGAGATTGGAGTGATACAGCCACAAGTCAAGAACCACCAGAAGCTGGAAGAGGCAAGGAAGGATCTTCCCTTAGAAACTGTGGAGGGAGCACCACCTGGCTGACATCTTGATTTCAACTTTGGTCTTCAGAACAGTGAGAGAATAAATTCCTTATTTTAAGCCACCCCGTTTATGGTCTTTTGTTACAGCAGCCCTAGGGAACGAGTACAGGCCCTGATATTCAATTCTCTGAACATTTACGAAGCCCCTGGAAGGCCTTGTGGTACAGTGGGGAAGGCAAACATTTGAATGGATCACTCCAATATATATATATATATATATATTTTGGCCACGCGGTGAGGCTTGCAGGATCTTAGTTCCCCGACCAGGGATTGAACCCAGGCCATGGCAGTGAAAGCGCTGAGTCCTAACCACTGGACCACCAGGGAATTCCTGGGATCACTATTAATGGAGGAGAGCATGGAGGGATGGACATCCCATGGGGTGGAGGACAGCCTGGGAACTCTGCAGCAGAGGTGACAACAGAGAGCTGGTGACAACACACGCCTATAGAGGACAGTAGGTAATATAAACATGCTGAGCAGCCGGGTCAAGAAGACAACTGCATCAGCAGTAGCACAGGTGACCTTCAGTTCAGTGATGGGGGGCAATAAGGAGTGGTGAGGACTGTGGCAAAGAATAATAATAATTGCTAACATTTATCAGCACTTGCTGATAAGCCCTCTCCTTACACAGTATTAACTCATTTACCCTTGCACCAACTCTAGAGGCAGGTATTATCCCCATTTACCAGGTGGGTTAACTGAGGCATAGAGGCTGTATCACAGTCAGGGCCCTAGGCAGGAAACAAATGGTACATTCAAATTGGGTAATTTGAGCAGAGTTCAACGAAGGGATGAATTTATAAAGCATGGACAGATGTAGAGAACCACAGGGAATAATGCCACACCTTGGGCTAGTAAAGCGGGGAGGGTTAGCACACCTAGGTCTGAGAGGCAAGGGGAGGGAGCAGTTGCCATAAGCTAGAAACACCACAGCCTGCGTGGATGGGGAAAACTTGTGACCTCGAGTGACAGGGACACAGGTGGTCCACAGAGGCCAAACTGGGGAACAAATATCTCTCTCACTTCCCCTCCCCCTCACCCGCAGGGGTCCTCATGGGCTGAATCCAACCTGAGCCAGAGGACCCAGGAGCCCGTTGGGGTCCACACAGCCCAGCCTCCCAGGAAACCAAGCTAGGTGGAGAAGCCAGGAGAATTGCTTCAGGTGGGCAAGCAGAAGATTCCAGAACAGGAAGGTTGAGTGATTCCGTCTGGGTCCAGAGTCCCCTTAACTACTCACCACATGAGAGCCGGCAAACCTGTGCTGTCTCCTCGGTGTGGGGCTGCCCTTACTGAGCGCAGCCCCTTGCACTGGGCGTGTGCCCTCAGCTTCACAGAGGCTGCGTCTTTTGATGGAAAGCCAGGAACACAGATTTTTATGCAACAATCGCCTGATATTTAAAAGGTGGCAACTCATTACAATTTTTAAGAACCTTGCATGGGCCAAACAAATCACATCCGTGGGCTGGATTGGGCTCTGGGTGTCAAACTCCCGGTTTCAAAAGGTGGACACAGACGGGGCAAGGTATCCAGGTGCGGAAACGTTCAGAGGCAGCCACGCAAAGCATCATGGGTGAGATAGGGACCACGGATCAGCCAGCGGGTTTGACTAGAAAGTGCCTGGGTCCCGGGCTGGTGCGGGGTGTTAGGATGAAACTGAACAGGTGTTTTGGGTCTAGATTGGGAGGGGCCATTAGAGCCACGCTAACGGGTTTCAACTTTGAAGGAGAGAAGCCACTGATGGCTTTTAAACAGCCAAATGACTCAAGTCATGCTCACATCACCCCCCCACCCCAACGCTGGCTGTGCATCAGGCTTTCTTTGGGGGTGGAAGTATCGTGGATCCATAAATGAGTGAAACAAATGAAAGAACGCCCTCCTTTGAGTGCGCTCACAGCTTGGCGGGGAGGGCAGATGCATAAATGATAACGTCAGAACATGATGCGCGGCGTAATGGTGGCTTAGCCCATGTCTGCGTAGATTTGACCAAATGCTGTGTGTTCCGCCCTGGGGGTGAAGGGACAGGACATGGTACTGCTTTCGAGGAAAGAGGCAATGGATGAGGGAGGAAATAAAAGGAGAGGAAAATCCCAGGTGGTGATAAGAAAATGTAAAAATTAAAAGAAGGTGATTGGGGGAAGGGGCTCAGATCAAGCGACCCACCGACCCATGTGGCAGCACAGGAAGTGGGCAGAGGGACAGGGCGTCCTGGCCGGGTCCCAAGCCCCCCCCCTTGGCCCCTGGGGCCCGGCAGCCTGGCCCGCCTACTCCCAGAGTCGCCCCCATCACACCAAGAACATACCCAGGGCTGACATGGATTCCTGACTCGGAGCCCGAGCAGGGGGAGAGAGGGGAGGAAAAACACCCATCTGTTCTCCCTCTGATGGAACGCGATTCTTCACCCAGTGCTTAAACCCGGAGCTTCTCCTCCCATTTCCTCTCGGCAGCCAGCCGCGGTGATGCGATATAAATCGCTGCAAATGGGTTTTCCCAGCCGGTCGCCGTGTTGTTTTAATAATGGTTCATTTTCTGCCCGGGGGAGGAAAATATTCCGTCGAGAAATTGGGGGTCTGGGTGATAATTTTGTGTGTGTGTGCATGTGCGCCTGGTGTCCCCCTCACCCCAGAGAAGATTCCAGAACATCCACTGAGACACCAAGTCACCTCTCGGGTTGGGTGATACCCAGAGCATCCCCCTCACCTGGACAAAGGAATTCCTCCAGCAACCTGGGCCCATTTACTGAGCACCTGCTGTGTGCATGCCATACCTGAGCTAGGCGTAAGGGACATGGTGCTCTCCCAGGCCTGGCCTCCCCAGGCCCACATTCTAGACTGGGGGGGGGGGGGAGAGATTGACATTTAAAAATAATTGTGCAAAACTATGGGACTTCCCTGGTGGTGCAGTGGTTGAGAATCTGCCTGCCAATGCAGGGGACATGGGTTCTGAGCCCTGGTCTGGGAGGATCCCACATGCCGCGGAGCAACTGGGCCCGTGCACCACCAGGGAAGTCCTCCCCGGGGCAAACATCCTGAGGCTTGAAAGAACATGGTGCAGGCTGAGACCTAGGAGAAAAGTCATGGGGTCCAGTGTAAGTGAGGGCTAGGTGGGTGCCGAGGAATGGCGTGTATCAGTGGCCAGAGACTTGGGAGCTTTCCCCCTGTTTCTGGGCAGAGAGGTTTTCTCCTGTATTGAGATGTAGCCATGACTGTCCTGGGCATATTCAACCTTTAGTCTCAAGGCCAGTGACACTCCTTGTTTTGCTGATTTAGAAACAGCAGCTGTGGGAGGCCATGTGGATTGTTAACGACACCCCCTCATCCCTCCCCATCCCCAACCCTGTTCCTTTCCTTCCTGTAGTGGGTTGAATGGTGGCCCCCCAAAAGATATGTCCACATTCCTACTGCAGAACCTGCAGATGTGAACTTATTTGGAAAGAGGGTCATTGCAGGTATCATTAAATTAAGAATCTTATAATGAGATCATCCTGGATTAGGATGAGCTCTAATCCTTAGAAGAGAAGAGAAAGGGAGACACAAACATAGGGGAAAAGGCCATGTGAAGATGGAGGCAGAGGTTGGAGTGATACAGTCACACACCAAGGGATACCTGGAGCCATCAGAAGCTGGTCGGGGCAAAGAATAGATTTTCCCCTAGGGACTCCAGAGGGTTGCCTTGATTTTGGCCTGATGACACTGATTTTGGATTTCTGGCCTCCAGAACTGTGAGGGAATACATTTCTGTGGGTTTTCTGGTTTGGTTTTGCTTTGTTTTTGTTTTCTGTTGTATTTAAGCCACCCAGATCTGGCTATTTGTTACAGCAGCCACAGGAAACTAATACATTCTCGGTCCCCAGCAAAGCATTCCAAGAGCTGTCTCTCCTCCCCGGCTCTAGATCCTCTTCTCTAATCCCCTCTCCATCCCACTCCAGGTGGCCTTTTGTCCCTGCCCAGCCAGGGAAAGGGCTCCATCCTGCCAAATTCAAGGATCTTTTCCCAGCCTCCAGGACAGTATGCTTCTTGAGCTCCCCTTCCACCTCCCTGAATGCCCCTGCTCAGTCTCTTCTGCTGATTCCTCCTCATCCCCTGTCCTTAATATTGGAGAGAGAGCCATAAGCTTGCCCCCTTCTTTCCTGTGTCTACAATCAGCTCCCTGGTGATCTTGACCAGTTTTGAGGATTTAAATGCCACTTATATCTGACAATGTTATCTTCCAATGACAGTTCCAGCTTGGGCCTCTCCACTGCCTTCAGCTGCCCCCCTGGATGTCTCCCCTTGTAAACCTGGTGGGTATGCCCAAGTATCATGTCCGAAACAGAACTCTTGACCCCTCCGCTCACCCCAGACCTGCACCTCTCCTGTCTTCCCCAGCTCAGTTAATGGCAGCACCACTGTTCTCCATTAGTGTAATGGGTGGAATAATGCCCCCCCAATTCATGTTCACCTGGAACCTCAGAATGTGACCTTATTCTTTGCAGATGTCATTAGCCAAGGATCTTGAGATGATAGATATTGGATGTAGGCTGGGCTCTAAATCCAATGGTAGGCGTCCTTCTAAGAGGAGGAGAGGACACACAGAGAAGAAGATGGAGGCAGAGATTGGAGTGATGCAGCTACAAGCCGACGAAATCAAGGATGGCTCACAGCCACCAGAAGCCAGGAGAGAGGCAAGGAAGGATTCTCCCCTACAGCCTTCGGAGGGAGCACAGCCCTGCCCACACCTTGATTTTGGACTTCTGGCCTCCAGAACTGTGAGACAACATACTTCCGTTGTCTTAAGCCACCAAGTTTGTGGTAATTTATTACAGTAGCCCTAGGAAATGAACACAACTGTGTTCTCCAGAATGAGCTCTGAGACACCTTGACTCAAATTCAAGTGATTTACCTGGAAGGCAACCGCAGGAAGCACTGGCAGGGGAGAGAGAGGGGAGGGGAGACAAAGGAGGGAGGGCACCCAGCCAAGAGTGTATCCATTTGCAGGTTATACTGGGACACTTAGGGCTTAATTCCCCCCCTGAGACCTGTGGGGCACACACCTCAGCGTCATCTCATGTGAAGGATGAGGGAGCTGGGTTATGTTCATTGGTTGAAGTATGCTAGCAGGGGAATGAATCCTCCAGAATGTCTGGTTAACCCCAGGCAGGTCTGAGCTGCCTCTGCAGCCAGAGAGAGCTGTCAGGCAAAGAGTTGCAAGTGCCGGCGACATGGAGCCCTTGGACTGATGTGCATGGTGCAGTCTCTAAATGGCTCCCATCAATCTCTCAATCTCCACCCTTGTGTGATTCCTTCTCCTTGGGTATGGGTGGGACTCTATGACTTGTTTCTAACCAACAGAATGTGGCTAAGGTAGGAATTCCCTGGTGGTCCAGTGGTTAAGACTTTGCCTTCCAATGCAGGGGTGAGGGTTCGATCCCTGGTCGGGGAGCTAAGATCCCACGTGCCTCACAGCCAAAAAACCAAAACTTAAAACAGAAGCAATATTGTAACAAATTCAATAAAGACTTTAAAAATGGGCCATATCAAAAAAAAAAATCTTAAAGAAAGAAAAACAAAAAGAATGTGGTATGCTGGTGGGATATCCCTTCCAAGATTAGGTTACAAAAAGTCAGTGACTTCCATTTTAGGTGTCTTCTCACTCTCCCTCTCTAGCTCGCTCTGAGGAAAGCCAGTTCCATGTTGTGACCTGCCCTACGGAGAGGCCCACATGGCAAGGAGCTAAAGGAGGCCGCCTCTGACCAATAGCCAGTGAGGGACTGAATCCTGCCAACAGCGAGTGAGCCTGGAAGTGGATCCTCCCCATTCAATCCTTCAGGCAAGACCATAGCCCCAGCCGCCATCTTGGTTGCAGCTCTGTGAGAGCTGTGGGACCCCTGTGGGACCTCTGTGAGCCAGAGGGACCCAGCTAAGCCACACCTGGATTCCTGAGTCACAGAAACTGTGAAATAAGTGCACGTTGTTTTAGGCCACTAGGTTTGGGGATAATTTGTTACATTGTGATGCTGAGTGCCAGAGGGACATGAGGGAAGGCACATAAACACTGACTGGTAAACCATCTACTTGACTGCTCTAGACTTCTCCCTTACTCTCGCCTCTTACAGCCAGTCCATTAGCAAACTCTGTCAACTCCAACTCCAAAATCTATCTTGAACCCATAGACCTTTCTCCACCCGCACTGCCACCAGCTCATGCCAAGCTATCCTTGTCTCTCACTTTCATCAAAGCCTCTCCTCCTCACCAGTCTCCATCCAGCTGATTTGCTACAGCCAGAGAGACTTTTGTATTATAAATAAGATCCTGGAACACAGTGGGTGCTCAGTAATGATGGAGTTAAGTTAGGTGTCAAGTCAGGCTATCTGGGTCTCTCATATCCCCCCAATCAGCCCTTTTCCCTTCCCGTACCTACATAAGGAAGGGAATGATATACGGGGAGAGTTCTTAGTCCACCAGTGCTGACCTTCTGGCCCTGGGGCAGCTTGCTGGCCTCACATCTTCCTCCATGCATGCACTCAGCCAACGCTGTCCACCCATGCATGGGACCAATACTCATTAAGCACTTACTGTGCATCTGACTTCTGAGTATCTGATAGGCATGATCTCATTTAATCCTTGAAATGAGCCAGAGAAATCCTGAGAAAGAACAAAGTCAGAGGTATCACATGGCCTGATTTCAAACTATATTACAAAGCAACAAGAATCATAACAGTATGGTCCTGGCATTAAAAAAAGACACACACACCAATGGAACAGAATTGAGAGCCCAGAAATAAACCCATGCATATGTGGTCAACTACTAGTTGATAAGGGAGCCAAGAAGAGTCAGTGCAGAAAAGACAGTCTCTTCAATAAATGGTGCTGGAAAAATAGGATATTCACATGCAAAAGAATGAAACTAGACCCTTCTCTTACATCACTGGTAAAAATGAACTCAAAATGGATTAAAGACTTAATCCTTCATATACACACTACTGCATATAAAATAGGTAACTAATAAGGACCTACTATATAGCATAGGGAACTCTACTTAATACTCTATAATGATCTATATGGGAAAAGAATCTAAAAAAGAGTGGATATATGTATAACTCATTCACTTTGCTGTACAGTGGAAATTAACACAACATTGTAAAGCAACTATACTCTAATAAAAATTTTAAAAAAAGACTTAATCCTTCAAATGGCCCTACCGAGTAGGACTGCCATTGTTCCTCATTTTACAGTTAGAGAAACTAAGGCACAGAGCAACAAAGCCATTTACCTACAGGTGACTCAGCCAGTCCCAGGCAGGACTGGGATTTGGACCCAGGCATTTTCAACACCAGCATTGGGGTCTTCATTGAGACCCATGTGTGAATTCTCTTGCTTTCAACCAGAGGGGCATTTCTGAGTGCCCAGGCACCTAAGTGGGTTTACACCCCTTGGTTTTTTTTTTTTTCTTTCTTTTTTGTCCACGCTCTGCAGCATGCACGATCTTAGTTTCCCCACCAGGGATTGAACCCCTGCATTGGGAGCACGGAGTCTTAGCCACTGGACCGCTAGGGAAGTTCTACACCCCTTGGTTTTGTCCAGAAGATGGCTCTGTCATGCTGGGCTGCACTGATGAAAGGGCCATTTCTTGCCCTCAGGGAGGTTCCTGACTTGCTGGGGAGACAAAGGCATCGATAATCTTAAATCCACAGGAATGACAGCAGCCACCTAAACCTGCACTGAGGACATGCTGGGATGTGTTAATTCTGCCTGGGGAGATTCTGGAAGGCTGGAAGGACTTTGCAGCATGTGGAGTGATGCCATGCCCATGGACGGAGGACCCTTGTTATCCATCTTTGTGCCCTGGGCCTGCAGAGAGTGCTAAACATACCCAGGAGTGGGCAAACAATTTGCTCCAAGTCATGGAGCTGAAAGCCTGAGTGAGCCTCCTGCATTGTGTCCTGCTGTTTTCGACTCTTGCATTCATTTCCTAGGGCTGTCATCACAAAGTACCACAAACTGGGGTTTTAAAGCAATGGAAATGTACTGTCTCACAGTTCTGGAGGCCAGAAGTCTGAAATCAAGGTGTCGGCAGAGCTCCACTCCCTCTGAAGTTTCTAGGGGAGGATCCTTCCCTGCCTCTGCCAGCTTGTGGTGGTTGCCAGCCATCCTTGGTGTTCCCTGGCTTGTAGACGCATCACTACAGTCCGTCTCCATCACCACGTGGCGTTCTCCTGTTGTGTATCTGTATCTCTTTTCTTAGAATAATTTATTTATTTATTGGCCGCACCGCGCCTCTTGTGGGATTTTAGTTCCCTAGCCAGGGATCGAACCCGAGCCCTTGGTGGTGAGAGCACAGAGTCCTAACCACTGGACTGCCAGGGAATTCCCTAAATTTATAATCCAGTCATACTGGGTTAAGGTCCCACCCTCCAGTATGATGTCATCTTAACTAAATACATCAGTAACAACCCTCTATCCAAATAAAGTCACATTCTGAGGTACTGGTGGTTAGGACCTCAACATATCTTTTTTGGGGGGACACAATTCACCTTGTAACACTCTCCCTCCCTTATAGACTGTCTCTTGTCACCTCTTCCTGGGCTGTACAGGGGCCCAGTTAAATGCATCCACTTTCCCTTTTTTTTTTTTAATGTTGCCGCGCCTGAGCCTCAATCTATACTTTGTTAACGTAAAAAAATATTAATAAACATCTACCCCATCCTGAGCATATTTGGAGATCCAGAAAAATTCAATATTATCATTTGGGAATGCATTGGGCTGCAAGTATCAAAATACCTGAGCTGCAGTGGCTTAAACAAAAAGGTTGCTTTTTCCTCACCAAACAATCTGGATTTTGGTGTCTGGTGCTGTTGGAAGCCAGCAGCTAGATGGCATCAAGGCCAGCATCATGGTCACCTAGATATCCCTCTATATCAGTTGTGTGATCCTCACCCCAGCCAATTGCTGTTTTTATCCCCATTTTATAGATAAAGCAACTGAGGCTCAAATAACATGCTCACCGTTCCCTGAACCCCCCAGCCAACTTCTGCTTGGGTCTCATTGGCCAGAAATGTGTCATTCAGCCACACTTCTGGCCAGTGAGAAGCAAGGGAGGCTGGGTGGCAAGTATAGAGCAAGGCAGATAGTCAATCAACTAGCGAATGCTCTGTTAGCAAAGGAAAAAAGCAAGAGTGTTGGAGGTAATAAAATGTGTCCCCCACAATTCTCCTTGCCTCTAGATCTAGATCAATTATATTGCATACCCTCTAAGTACTAGGCATTATGTTGTAGACTCACTGTGAATTATTGCTAAAAATAGTAACAGTAGCACTTATTTCATGGAATCCTCAACATCTGTGAAGTACATGCTTTTATCATCCCATTTTATAGATGAGAAAACTGAGGCTCGGACAGGTCCAGTAGAACCTCATTTATTCATTCATTTAACAAACAATTATTGAGCATCTATTATGTACCAGGCCATTTGGGCACTGAGAATACAGCAGTGAATAAAACAAATACTGCCCCCTGAAGTATTAGCCCTCAGAAGGGCTTACATTCTAGTCGGGGGTGAGGATGAGAAGGAAGGAGAGAGGGTACCCAGAAATAATAAAAACAATATTAGTTTTGGGAATAACCCCTAGTGTGGGCCAGGCACTTTTCTGAAGGTTTTCCATTTACCAAGTTGCTTATCCATCCCAACAGCTGTATGAGGCAGGTTTTATTACTATCCCCATTAAATAAATGAGGGAACTGAGGCTCAGAGAAGTTAAATAACATGCCTAAGGTCACACAGCCAGTAACTGTGAAGCCAGGATTTGAACCAAGGCCCTTGGGTTCCAGAGACTAAGCTAAGTAATATAATGTCAGGTGGCGATAAAACAGGTGATGGTAAACAACTTGGTGATGGCTAAGTGGCTAGGGAAGGTCATTCTGAGGAGGTGACATACTAGCAGAGATGTGACTAAAGGGAGGAGGGAGCTGTGGGGATGGATATCTAGAAGGAACAGCCAGTGGAAGCCCAGAGGTAGGAGCATGCTAGGTGTGTTTGGGGTTCGGTGAGGGGCTGGTGTGGCTGCAGCAACAGGCCTAGGGATTCTTGTACCCACTCTGCACGTATGACCTTTCAGCATCATAAAAGTCTCATGACATAGATTTTCATAACTATCCTCACTTGACAGATGGGGAAACGGAGGCTCTGAGCAGTTAACCAATCTGCCCTGGGACACATATGGCCAGAAAGAGGTGAGGCCTGGATCTGAACCCAGGCAGCTTGACTCCATTGCCCAACCCCATGGGAAACAGTAGGGAGCAAGTGCCAGCAGGCTGGGAGGGCTGCCTGGAGGAGGTGGATGTCACCAGGACCTAGAGGGATTGGAGGAGCAGGGAGTGGGGAAGGGAGGGTCCTGTACGAAGACCTTCACAGAACATGGCACCTGAATCCATCCCTGGGGGCAGTTCTTCAAGGACGGATTTCCATGCACGGCCCTGACTCGTGTTCCCCCAGGCAGGCTCTGCTTAAAGAAAAGGCAGCGGCAAGAGCTTCATTAGCAACTCGGAAGTCCCGGGAGCACGGAGAGGGGGGGTGGGGGAGAGGGGGGATGAAAAGGGCCGGAGAAGGGAGCCATCCTAATTTTGGCACACGTGGCAGGGGGCACAGGGACACTGAAAAGGAAGGACCTGGGGCCGGCTGGGCAGGCCCCACCATTGTTCCAGTTGGATCTGCCGTCTGGGCTTCAAATGCAAAACCAGAGTAAAGGGGGGGGGGGGGGTGGCGCCAGTGGCCTCTGCTCCTCCTTTAATAGACCAAAGGACCCTGGCGGCTTAGCTCTTTTTCCTAATTTAAAGATATTTTCAGGCGTTTGAGAGCTCCCCTACGGTGAAGCAGGAAGGTTGGAATGGGGGGAGGGGGCCATGAAACTCTCATCGTGCTTGCCAGGGAGGATGGGGAGTAGGCCAGGAGGAGGGGGCACTGAGGGTGGGACCCTTGGGGGGTAAGGAGATCTATAGTGTTCTTGGGTCTCTTCCGCCTCAGTTTCCCCTCTCTGGAACCTCGGCATGCCTCTCCAGAAGGTAGGACATTTGTAGATGTACCCAAACATCCTGCTAAGGAAAGGGGGGCTCTTTGGGGTCAACCCTGGAGGCCCTGAGTTGGGGGACACTGGGGATATTGGCCCATGCCAGCCCCTGGGCAGGGCAGGGTGCCCAGAGAGAGACGGATGGAGGAGGTTTGTCCCCTTTCAGTTTGGCACCCCTGGTGCCAGGACAGAATGGAGGGTAGGGAACCAGGCCAATGGGGTGCAGCCACCTCCATGGGGGAGCTCCTTGGCTCAGGTCCACGGGGGTGGCGCGTTGGGGGGGGTGTATGTGCACCGGAACCAGGAAAGAGCCAGCGAGGGGCGAGGCTGGAGGGCGGGGTGGAGCCCGGCAACTACTTGGGGGTGGGGGTGTCTCTTCCCTGCTGTCCGGCTCCCCTGACTGCCTTTTTCTCCCATTTTCCTTCTCTCCCTCCTTCCCTCGCCCCTCCCACTCCAGCCCGCCTCCCTTCCTGGACCCCCTGTCCTCCGTCTACCCCCTATCCCTGGCTTGCTCTCCTGCCTCCCTCGGTGCCACCTCGTTGGGCTCCCTTTCTCTTGCCTCCTCCGGGTTCCCAGCCATCACCACCCCCACCCAGCCAGCCCTCCTCCCTCTGACTGGCTCCCGCCTCCCCTTAGTTCTCCCAGCCCCCTCTTCCCTCCCTCTTTCTCTCTCTCCCCTTCCTTCCTTCACCCCAGCCTCTCTTCCCACATTCCCCAGCAGGAGAGAGGGCCGCACTTCCCCCTCCCCGGCCCGACTGGCTCGGCTCCGCGCCCGCCGCTGGGGCCGCCGCCATCTTGCAGGATGGAGCAGCGAGCGTGCAATCGAAACAATACATCTTTTATGAAGCGCTCCCCACCCCCGACCCCCCGCCTGGAAATCTTACATTAGCGCGGCATTGATTTTCCCCGGCATAGAGGGGCCTCGCGCGCTCCCCCACCCAGGGGCTCGAGGGCCGGGAGGGACTTGCAGAGCGGAGGGGGTCATCCCGGGGGTGGCCGGTAGTCATCGCTCCGGACCGAGAGCCCTGCAGTTGGGACCGTCCCACCCCCCCCCCCCCAAATCCTGGGGCTCTGAGGGGCAGCCCCCGCAGGTGGGCTCGCTCGGTCATGGGGGACGCCGGGGACCCGGTAGGTGGCCTCGGGCTTTGGTTCCCAGAAGAAGGGGCTCCTGGGTTTCTCGTAACTCCTGGACTGAGGGAGCCCAACAGAGTTCCTCATCGGCCTTGGCATTGGCCAGAAAGGGCTCAGGAGACCCTCGGTTGCCCCTGGAGCCGCTCTCTGCGGCCAAGCCAACCAAGTCGTCTGGGACACATGCCCGCCTCGGAGAACCCGCCGTGGCTCCTCCTCCCCTCCTGGCCCTGTTTCCTTCCCCTGTTCTCTTCCATCTTGCCACCTCCCTCCCATCCTTTCCAGTTCCCGCCTACCTCCTCCTCTCTCTTCCTCTCCCGGTGCCCCCCTGCTGATTGCTCCCCCCCACCCCTTCCCTGCTTGCTAATGGCCCGGTGGCTGGCGGCTCCGCGGCTGCTTCCGGGAGAGTTGAGTTTGCAGCCAGAGGAGATGCTGGAGCTATTGGGGGTGGGGGAATTATACACATAAATCTGGGATAATGAAGGTGGTGCAGCCTCAGGTCCTAAGCCCACCCCCACCCCCCATCCCTTCCCACTCAAGGACCAGCCAGGGCTTCCAGGCTCTCCTGAGGTCCCATGGCCCCTGTCATCTCTCTGAATGGGCTACACTACACTGGGTATACGGGGTCCAGGCTAGTTTGGGACACCTCTGATATGTCTCCCCACTGGGTCTCAGTTCAATTTGCAGCTTGTCACTTGCCAGCCCTGCAGTCCAGGGGCAAGTAGGGACCAACATAAGGACAGGTGGATTTTCTGGGTCTGAGGACCCCTCCTCCTAGTACCCCACCAGCACCCTGGATCCCCACCTCTCTAGGTGACCTGAGGTCACACTGCCCACAACCTGACATCTTTCATATAATTGAAAAGTCAGACTTGGATGTTCTTGCCCATTCCCCATTTCTGAGCTGTGTGACCTTGGGCAAGTCACTTAACCTCTCTGAGATTCTGTTCCCTCTAAGTTGAGGATGATAATAACCATCTTCAAATAGAACCTGAATTCACCCACTTCTTCCCACTTCTGTGGCCCCCACCCTGGTCCTGCCCCCATCAGGATTACTTGGATTATCGTGGTTGCCTCTGCCTTGGACTCCCTGCTTCTGCCTTCACCCCATCAGGACTGAGTATTCAGGATGCTGCAGTCCATTTCCATGACTCTTAGATTCAATCCAGATCCCTCACTCAGCCTTTTCTGGATCCCTCTCCCATTGCTTACTCCACTGAGCCTTTGCACCAGCTGTTCCCCCCTCTGGGAACACCCTTCCCCCTAGATCTCACATGGCTGGTTCTGCCTCCTTCTTCAAGCCCCAGCCCCGTGTCACCTCCATGGGATCTTCCCCACCACCTCCAGTTGCTCTCCATCCACCACTTTTCCAGCACTCTCCACCCTCTGATATTGCCTTGTTTTTGTGTTTTTATGTTTACAGTCTGCCTTACCACTTCCCACTGGAACACAATCTCTTTTTAGACCCTGATTCTTGTTCTCAGTGTGTCCCACAATATCTGGCATCTACTAGATTTTCAAATATGTGTTGAATAAGTGAGTTAAATAAGAATATAGTGACTGTGTAAGGGTAAGACAGATGTAAAGTCCTTGACATGTCTCAGGTATTCAATAAACCAGAGCACCCGCCTTCTTCATGAGGGTGGAACCAGAAAAGGATAATCTGTGGCTATTTGCTCTTGTGGTCACTCCCAGCCCAAAACCTGGGGAGAATATTTGGAGTAGGACATATTGCCCCAGAAGAAAGATATTTGCCATAGGTATATCTGACAAAGGACTCATATCCAGAATATATAAAGAGCACATACAAATCAATAAGAAAAAGATAACCAAATTGATAAAATGATAGAAGACTTGGACAGTTATCAAAATGGCCAATAAACACATGGAAAAATGCTCAGTGTCATCAGTCATCACAGAAATGTAAATAAAACCACAAGGAAATATCACACTCACCAGAATGGCTAAAGTGAAAGACTGCTGATACTAAGTGTTGACAGGATGTGGAGCAATTGGAACTTTTATACACTGCTGGTGGGAATGTAAAATGATACAGCCACTTTGGAAAACCGGCAGTATTTCCTAAAACTACACACACACCTGCAAACAATTCAAACATCCATCAACAGTAGAGTAAATAAACAAATTGTGAGTAATCCCTACAATGGAATACTACACAACAAAGAAAAAGATCAGTCTAATAACACTTGCAACAGCAAGAATGATTCCCACAGGTTTAATGTAACGTGAAAGACACCAGACAAAGAAGAGGACACATGGTATGGCTCCATTTATATGAAGTTCAAGGACAGGCAAAACTAATCTGTGATGACAGAGTCAGATTGGGGAATATTGACTTCCAGGAAAGGGCATGAGGGAACTTTCTGGAAGGATGAACCTGATCTGGGTGGCAGATACACAGGTATATACACGTGTAAATTTCACTGAGCTGAAACTTAAAATCTGAGCACTTTACCGTATGCAAATTATACCTCATTCAAAGGGGGTGGGGGGAAGGAAAACAGAGAAGAAAAACGTCCCCTAGAGCTATATGTGACCCATACGCTGGGTGAATCCTGACACTTCCCTCCTCAGACATTTCGCAACAGTCTTCTAGTGTGGACAAAAGGAAAATTTAAGCAGTGGCCCCAGATACGGGAGGGAGGTCCAAGGGTGGGATCGCCCCTCCCCCATGTCCTGGGACTTGGACCTCTAGTCTCCACTGGCCCTGGGGAATGGGTGGTCCAGTCTGAATGCAAGAGGATGCTCTTGAGGTTTCTTTTCTACCCCTCAACCTCTTCCAGCCCAAGCTGTGGGTCCAGGTCCAGGCAATTCCTGTACCAGAAACTGCTACTGAATCTGGTTGCTATGGCAACGGGGCCCGAGAGGCCCCAGGAACCCACTGCTCTGCCTTGTTGCGTGGGGAGCTTTTCCCCCTTAAAAGTGAAATGGGAGTGTGGAGAGGGGGAACCCCCTTCTTCTGATCTTGAAAAAGATGCTTCTCCCATAAGCTTTGCCACAAACCTCCCCCTGATTTGGAGAGGAGGGTCTGAGTGGAACACAGACAGCGGTTAAGAAAGGAGAGGGAGGCATACATCTCTCCCTGGGTTATACCAGCCCCCTCTTAGGTCCCAGAAAAGCCCGAGAAAATATAGTCTTTCTCCAGCTCTGACTTTTCCCGTTTTTTCACTCATTTTTTTCCCCGGGAGGTGTGGGGTGGCGGGTAGAAACAGCACTGCATTTGGAGTCAGAAGCAAGGTCAAGGGTCCAGCAGCCTCACTGTGTGGCCTCAGCTCATTCCTTAACCTTTCTGTTTCCTCTTTCACAAAACCGAATCTATAATTCCTACTTTATAGCGTTATTGTGAGGACTTAAATGGATTAACACGTGAAAAGCGATTCAACAACTTCTAGCACACAACTGTCACTCAATACATCTATTACTGTTTTTATGTTCCAGGTCCTGGGACAATCACTTTTACGTGTAATGATGTATGTAACCCTCACGGCGGCTTTGTGGGAGAGCCATGATCATACCCATTTCATGGATTAGGGAACTGATTGTTTGAGCTCCCTTGAAGATGAGGGCATTCTCCAGACTCCCAGTAATCCTGGACCCTCGAACCACCCAATCCTTCAGCTGTAAAATGGGCCCGTGGCTCCCCAGTGAGGGTAGAGAGAAGGGCTGCCTGCCCTCTGCCTCCTTTCTTCCCACTTCCTGTATACATTAAGAGAGTCACAGCTGCTTCAGGACGTATGTCCCCAAAAGTCACGATGGCTTTCTGATTCTGTCCCTCCCTCTTTTACAATCCACAGGGGATGCGGGGTAGGATAAGGTAGTTTCCGTGTGGCCTACAAGACCCACTTTCACCCTCCTCCATCCGGCTTGGGGTGCTGGGGCGGATCGGGGGCTCCCTGGTCCTCTGGCTTCCAGTGGGTTCAGCCACCAGGAGGCACTGGTAGGGCGATGGAGGAGGGGAGGGGAGTGGAGTCAGCTCTGAGCCTGTCCTGCAAACTGGTCACTCCCCTGACCAGAACCACTGCTCCCAGGGTTGGTGATGGCTCCCCAACCTCACAGGGCCCCAGGGTGCATGGAGGAGCTTTTCCTACAGCTTCCTTAATCTTTATAACAGACCTCAAGCCATGTACCTAAACTGCAGAGCTTGCTTCCCATGGGGACCCTTACCAAAAAGACTTCTTCCTCTTGAGCTTTCCTCTTACCTATATTTAGGGAGACTTTTTAAATATTTAGCTTTTTTTTTTTAAGTTCCACTGTAATTTTATTTTTTTATTTTATTTTATTTAAAAAAATATTTATTTATTTGTTTGCACCGGGTCTTAGTTGCGGCAGGTGGGCTCCTTCGTTGAGGCTTGCTGGCTCCTTAGTTGTTGGCTAAGTAGTTGGCTCCTGCACTCTTAGTTGCAGCATGCATGTGGGATCTAGTTCCCTGACTCGGGAGTGAACCCGGGTCCCTGGCGTTGGGAGCACGGAGACCTAACTACTGCGCCACCAGGGAAGTCCCTTTTTTTTTTCTTATTACAGGCAGGAAACACACTCAGTGTGTACCAGAAGACAATAAGTTTTGCCCACATTTACGGCCTTGAGGAAATCACTGTTGATCTTTAGGTGTTTATCCTTCTAATCTTTCTCAGGACAGGACTTTGGGTCAGACAGAGCCGGGCCTGAGTCCCAGCCTGATCACTACATGCTGTGTGATATTG
Source organism: Balaenoptera acutorostrata (assembly GCF_949987535.1). Lineage (NCBI taxonomy): Eukaryota > Metazoa > Chordata > Mammalia > Artiodactyla > Balaenopteridae > Balaenoptera > Balaenoptera acutorostrata. The sequence goes on from NC_080065.1 coordinate 177,402,588, forward strand.
GGCAAGTTTCTTAACTTCTCTGAGCTTCCATTTCCTCCTGTATATATGGGGTTATCATAGTACACGCTTCATTGGATTGCTGGGAGTTACAAATGCCCAGGAGTTGATAGATGTTAGCTCTTATTACATACAGCAATGTTATAGGTAGTTTTTCAAATACCCATTCAGGCTTTCTATAGATAACGGGATCTCAGCCCTCCTTTTTGTGGTGGAAACAAGTTCTGGTCTCGTTCTGTAGTTCTCAAACCTCACAAAGTTTGTTGCTAGGCTGCCATGCTTTTTGAGATCTTATGTTGGTTTTTATAGTTTTTCCATTGGTCTCCTCAAAAATTCAAGTTAATGTTCAAGTTTTTTGAGCATAGGCACCATGCTAGATGCTTGAAAAACATAATTTTTTGTAACCCTCATAATAAGCCATCTTACAGAAGGAGGAATCCAGGCACAGCTAGTGAGTGGTAGAGGCAGGATTTCTCCCATCTCTTGCTTTCATCACTGTTGGTTTGTCCATCTTGAGTAGCCTCCTATGTTCATTTAACATAACCAATTATTACAGTAGTTATTTTTGTGTCTAAATTATGAGTAAATAGGCTATAAGGCAGGGCCACAACCATCAGTTCAATTCAACTCCACAAAAATATATTGACCACCCACCACATGCCAGACCTTATGATTCTCAAGAAAAGATTAATGGGATCCCCATCTTCCTGGAGCTTATAGACCTTCTGGGTCATGTGCTTTGGTTGATGCATGGACTTTGTGGTATGTGCTTCATTGCATAGATACTTTTTCCTTGCATTTAGATGCTCAGCTGAGTTCCAGATGGTTAAAGGTGCCAGTAAAAGGACTGGGGACAATATGGTGGCGTTATTGGTGTTACCTTGCCTAGGAGTCTGGGCAGGTCAGGGGGTGGGGAGAAAGCAAAAGAAACTGTCGTCCAGACGGGTGGGGGCCCAAGCTTTGTCCCCCAAAGGCCCGGATTTGAATCCCAGATTCATCATTTACTTGTGATGTGACCTTGGACAAGCTCCTTCACTTTTCTGTGCCTCAGTTTCTCCATCTGAAAAGTAGACCCCATGATAGTGACTGCCTCCCAGAATTGTCATCAGAGCTGAGAAGCTAACTATAGCTTTTGACAGCCAGCGGCACACAGCAAGCGCTCAGTAAATGATAGCGGCTATTCCAGTGGTCTCTCCAGACTCCCTGGGGGAGTGGCTGGATGGAGGACCCAGATTCTGAACGCACAGGGCTGGTGTGGAGGAGTCAGAGGGAGCTAGGACTCCAGCCCCAGCTTCGGGGGCGCTGCTGAGGACGGGGTGGCGTGGGGGGGCTCTGGCCCAACCCCTGCAAGCCTGTTAATCACCTCTCAGGGTCACGGATCTTCATCCAGCCCTCTGTATACTGCTCTCATCTAATCTCTCAGCAGGCGGGCGGGTCTCTAAATCCTCCTTTACTCTCCTTTCCTGCCCTTTCTGGGCAGGGAGGCCCCAGGCAGGGTTTAGCTCACAGGAATGAAGGCTGGGAACCTGGTACGCTTTGCGGGGGGGTGGGCTACTCGCTTCCCCTGTAACACAAGAGGGGCAGTGTGGTGTGTACCCCGGGACATCCCCCTGAGAAGGGCAGGCTGGCACTTCTTCCCCTCTGCCTGCCAGCATGCCAGGACACTGCCCATTCCTCTCCCCCGTCTGGAAATCCACCAATGGATTTGGCTACAAAACCCGGGTAAATGGCCCCTCCTGGCCAGGCCAGTCGTGGCCTCCCACCGTCCCCATCGGGGCTGGAATGAGGATTTGGGAGCTGGCAAGCTGCACTGCTTTGCTTCGTCCTTAAAGCCAAAGCTCCTGGAGGATGCCGCCTCGCGTGGGGCCTGGCTGGGCTCTGCTGGGATAATTAGGCTTTGTCCGTGGAGGGCACCTGGGCTTTCATTGGAGTTGCCAGTGCTTTTCAGGCCCTTGGGCCATGCTGATCATTCAGGAGGCTCCCTGGGTGCCTGGGAGGCCTCAGCTCCCACCTTGGAAGAGAGCTCCAGTTGGGTGATAGGAAAACCAGGAGCTCTGCAGGGGTGCCTGCTCTCGTGGGCTGAGTCGAGGGGGAAGTTTGCTCGTGGGAGGCTGGTGGGACATGTGGTGAGCTAGTCGGGGGCACAGGGGCAGCCTCAGAGAGGCAGCCCGGTGACATTTTTACAAGCTCTGAAGACAGAGCAGCCTGGATTTGAATTCTGCCTCCATCACTTTCTGCTGGGAGACCCTGAGCAGGTGACCATCGCTCAGGGCCTGTTTCCTCACCTGTTATTTGTCACCTCCTCTGTTTGGGTCGACACCTGCGTGAGTGAAAGGGCCTGGTTCCGAGTTAGTCAGGAGAGAAGGATATCAGGAGACTTCTCTGGTGGTCCAATGGTTAAGAATCCACCTTCCAATGCAGGGGACATGGGTTCAATCCCTGGTCGGGGAACTAAGATCCCACATGCCACGGGGCAACTAAGCTCCTGCACTCTAGAGCCTGCATGCCGCAACGAAGATCCCATGTGCCACAAACAAGACCCGATGCAGGGCTTCCCTGGTGGCGCAGTGGTTAAGAATCCACCTGCCAATGCAGGGGACAAGGGTTCAAGCCCTGGTCTGGGAAGATCCCACATGCTGTGGAGCAACTAAGCCCGTGCACCACAACTACTGAGCCTGCGCCCTAGAGCTCACAAGCCACAACTACTGAAGCCCGTGTGCCTAGAGTCCGTGCTCCGCAACAAGGGAAGCCACCGCAATGAGAAGCCCGCGCACCACAACGAAGAGTAGCCCCCGCTCACTGCAACTAGAGAAAGCCTGCACCCAGCAACGAAGACCCAATGCAGCCATAAATAAATAAATAAATAAAATAAATGTATTAAAAAAAAAAGAGAGAGAGAGAGAAAAGGATATCAACCGGCAGATACCTGAAGGACAATGAGGGGTATGGCGGGCTCCTACCTCCTGGAGGTCCGGGGCTGCAGGCTGGAGCCGAGATGAGCATTTGCACTTGCCCTTGCCCAGGTGGCAAGGATGTTGTTGGGGGTAAGGTGGGTCCCTGGAGGGGTCAGGGGTGGCCTGTTGGCCCAGGGGCTGGAGAGTCTGGGCAGGCTTCAGTTCACATTTCCCACCCTGGAATACATGATGTAGCTCTGTGGTTTTGTCCGAGTTCAGGGTCAGGCACGAGTGTGCCCTGACCTGGACCTCAGTGGTTGGACTTCCCTGGCACACAGCTGGTGCACACCTGGAGCACACCTTCCAGGCTTCCAGCCACTGGTCCATCTTGGTCCTGCTCAACCAGCGTCAGAGAGACATCAGGCACCTGAGTGGGATCCCTTTTGCCAATGAAACTCAAAATTGAGAACACGTAAAGAGTGCTCACTTCATGCCAGACACTGACCTAAGCACCTTGCACTCATTAACTCACAACAACCAGTGCTGCTGGCCAAGAATTGTGTTCCTGACCACCTTGTGGGTGAGGTCATGTGACTAGTTCTAACCAATGAGCTACAGGGAAACTGACACGAATCATTCCCTCTAGAGCATCTAATTGCCTGTGCATGAACTTCCGAAACTCTTAGTATTTCCTTCTGGTGTGACAGCCAACGATGTTCCAGAGTGTTCCAGAATGTGAATGCTCCACTAGTGACTATGATGAGCAAAGCCTCCCCCTAATGACCCAAAACAGACATGAAACATGAGTGAGAAATAAACTTTGTGATTTTTCAGCCACTGAGACGTTGGGTTTCTTTGTTTTTGCAGCCTAACTTAGTCTCTACTAACCATTCAAAATTACATCCCCATTTTACAGATGAGAAAACTGAGACACAGGTTAAGTCATTTGCCCTCAGTCACCCAGCTAGTAAGTGAAGTTTTCAGAGATAGCGTCTAGGCAGTCTGACTCCAGGGGCTCTGCTCTTACTTCTAAACTGTCTCTCTGGGTGAGACAGAGTCATTCTGGAGACCTGGAATATATGGAAAATTCATAAACTGCGGTGGATTCTGGGTGGGGTTGGTTTCTCCTATCCTGTTTCCTCTGATTGTTTGGGGCTTTTCATTTCGTTCTCTCTTGAGCACTGGCTCTCCTAGAAGGTTTCCATTTATCACATCCTCTGGGGAGACACAGGAGGCTGGATGAGAGGACCAGGGAAATTTCTCCTCCCCCAATCCTCACTTAGAAAGTTTAATTCATTCAGCTCAGCCTTGACCTTCTGAGGGACCAATCCTCGCAGACCTCCACCCCATTCCCCAGCTCCTCCTACACCCTCATTGTGGGAGCCCCAACCCTTCATCCACTGCTGCCTGTAAGAGCTGGCGATCAGATATTACAAGGGAGAAAAATTCCGAGGCTAGAGAGCAGAGCTCTGAGCTGAGGTTTCAGAAATGTCTTTTCACCTCTTCATCCCAGCCGGCTTCCTTTCCTCTTCCAGGGTCTCTGAGGTCCCCCTGCAGTCCCAAGAGAACCAGAACCATGCCCCCCACCTGCCCTTGGAGATTCCCAGGGAAAACTAGCCAAGCAGGGCTCAGGACACCTTCACGCAAACCTCAGCAACTCCTGTCCTGACCAGTTAACTCGATACTTACTCTATATTAAGTACCAATTGGGCCAATTTTCTGCTGTAATTAAAACCTCTGTAGATGTGTTCCCTGCTCATCAGTGATGAGTTTATTAACCTCCAGCTCTGAAGGAATGTGGGGCAGAGAGGAGAGAAAGACAGAATATGGCTTGCTCTGGGACTGGGAGAGTGGATGCTGGGAGAGGCTGGGTTTGGAACTGTCCTTTCTACTTGTTTGGCTCCAGGCAGGGGGCAGGCAGCTGTGTTTACAAAAGTGTCGGCATCTCTGTGCCTGCTGTTTCTGCAGTGGAGACTCAGAAATATCTGCCCCATCACACTGACCTGCTGCAAACCTGGGCCTGCCATATAACTGATAGTCTTTTGAAAGTCACATTTTCTTGATTACTGACAAGCAGTGTGTCTGGAACCTGGAAACACAGCCCCTTCTAGCTCAGCAATCTGGGCTTGTTTGTTATGTAGCATAACCTAGGCTGTCCTGACTACTACATATTATATCCCCACTTATAGATGGTGAAACTGAGGTCCAGTTTGCTTACTAATCTATGAGAAACCAAGATAGTTCTTGCCGAGGGAGCCCAGATCCTGGAGACAGACCTTCAAGGTTGATAAAGGAAGCAGGCCAGGCTAGTCTTCACAACTGCCCAAAGTGAGAAGTTCATGGCTGCCAGTCATAGGGCCTGGAAGCTCAATGCCTAGTATACCCCTGGCAGCTCAAGCAATCAGCTCCTGTTCATCAGAGAACACCTGCACGTTGGAGCATGACCCAGCCCCAAGAAGCCACTCTTCACTTTTTTTTTTTGCCAAGGCTTGCGGCTTGTGGGATCTTAGTTCCCCAACCAGGAATTGAACCCAGGCCATGGCAGTGAAAGCCCGGAATCCTAACCACTAGGCCACCAGGGAACTCCCTCTTTATTTTTTTAAAATCTGTAGATTTAATTAATTTATTTATTTTTAATACTTATTTATTTATTTATTTGGTTGCACCAGGTCTTAGTTGCTGCAGGAGGGCTCCTTAGTTGCCACATGCAAACTCTTAGTTGTGGCATACATTTGGGATCTAGTTCCCTGACCAGGGATCGAACCTGGGCCCCCTGCATTGGGACCATGGGGTCCTATCCACTGCGCCACCAGGGAAGTCCCTAAATTTTAGTTTTTAGAGCAGTTTTACATTTATAGAACAATCGTATAGATAGTGCAGACACTTTCTATATCCCCCCACCCCTCGCCAATTTCTCCTATTATTAATATCTTGCATTAGTTTGGTACATTTGTTACAATTGATGAACCAGTACTGATGCAGTATTACTAAGGTCCACAGTTTACACTAGGGTTCACTCTCAGTGTTGCATGTCCCATGGGTTTTGGCAACTGCACAATTTCACAGATCACCATTACAGTATCATACAGAATAGTTTCACTGCCCTGAAAATCCCCTGTGCTTCAGCTATTCATCCCTCCCCCCCTCCCCCTCCCACTCCCCCCCTTCCCCCCTCCCCCCGAACTCCTGGCAACAGTAGTTCTTTTGACTGCCTCTATTGCTTTGCCTTTTCCAGAATGTCATATAGTTGGAATCATAGTCTGTAGCCTTTTTGGACTGGCTTCTTTCACTTAACAACATGCATTTAAGTTTCCTCCATGTCCTCTTGTAGCTCATTTCTTTTGACCATTGAATACTATTCCATTCTTTACTTATTTATTTATTTATTTATTGGCTGCGTTGGGTCTTCGTTGCTGTGCGCAGGCTTTCTCTAGTTGCGGCGAGCGAGGGCTACTCTTTGTTGTGGTGCATGGGCTTCTCATTGCGGTGGCTTCTCTTGGTTGTGAAGCACTGGCTCTAGGCACGCGGGCTCAGTAGTTGTGGCTCACGGGTTCCAGAGTGCAGGCTCAGTAGGTGTGGCACACGGGCTTAGTTGCTCTGCAGCAGGTGGGATCTTCCTGGACCGGGGCTTGAACCCGTTGTCCCCTGCATTGGCAGGCAGAGTCCTAACCACTGCACCACCAGGAAAGTCCCCATTCTTTACTTTTTTTTTTTTTTTTTAAGATTTTTAGAAATTTCATGTAACCATTCTTTACTTTTAAATGTCCATTTTATCACCAGGGCTCTACATTGTCACCTAATGTTTATTGCTTTGTAGCGAGGACTTCAATCCAAGAAACACCTGGGAAGGAATAACCTCATGAAATAAGAGGGCTGTCTTGGAAGTCTGGAGTGGGGTCCAGTCCCCACCATGGCTCAGGATCACTTCCAACTTCTTGCCCTGAATCCTTCTGGCCACCATCTCCACGTTTCACCTTTTTAGGTGTGCTGGAGTGTCTGCTAGCAACTCTGCACTTCTGGGAACTACATGTCTGAAACTCCGTTGTCAGCAGGGCTTTAGGGAGGAGCCTACAATTAAGAGGCACTCATGCGAGATTTGTCAGGCAGAAGAGAAACAGGAGCCATTGTTGTTCCGGTCCATGGTGAGCAGCAACTCAGGCCTTGGCAAATGACAGTTGTGAGGTTTTTGCTGGCATCTTCTGGGCGTCTTCCTGCAAATCGCCTAGTTTGATGTTGAGAGCTGGGAGTTGAGATTATCAGCAATGATTCTCCATAGTTCCTGTACACTCTGCCCTCTTGGATGCTGGCGGGACTTTCTCCATCCCTACCAGTAGGTTTGCAGGCTGATTCCCAGCATTAAATCCCTTCCTGTTGAAATACCTAGAGTGGATTCTGTCTTCCTAGCCTGAGCCTACCCAATGCAATGGGATTATGGGAAGGACGGAATATCAGGCTACTGAAGGGAAGATCTCCAGCCTGGCCATGTGGACATTCACCTGCTCTCATCGCTTAGTTCCTGGCCCTCGTCTGGGGTCGCCTGTCCTCTGCCTGTAGAAGCCATCACACCAATGCACAGAAAAGTCTTAGAGTTCCCCATCCCCACCTTTATAGCCTCCTTTATAGGGTCCTTATCTAACCAGTCACTAAATGTTGGGTCTGGGGCTCTCCATCTCTCTCCAGACCACCCCTCCATGTCCATGTGGTTAAGTCATGACTGCTGTTCTCCAAATATTTCTTGTTCCCCCCATTCCGGGCAGAATCACATTTCCTGGCCCCCTTAGAATTAAGTGGGGCCACACGATGAGTTCTGGCCAATGAATTTTGAACAGAACTAATGTGTGTCATTTCTGGGTTGGATCATGTCATTCATTACCTGTCTCCCTTTCTCTTCTTTTATAAGTCATTGGATTTAGAGCCTGTCCAGATAACCCAAGATGATGACCTCATCTCGAATCCTTAACTTAATTACATCTGCAAAGATCTTTTTTTGTTTTTTGGCTGCACCACGCAGCATGCCAGAGATCGAACCCATGCCCCCTGCACTGAAAACACGGAGTCCTAACCACTGGACCGCCAGGGAATTCCCTGCAAAGATCCTTTTTCGAAATATGGTCACATTCACAGGGTCCAGGTATTAGGACATGGACATATCTTTTGGGGGCCACCATTCAACATACTATTATTATCTCCATTTTACAGACAGAGCCCCGGCATCTTGCTGAACATCACACAGCCTGCAAGAGGGGAGGGAAGTACGCAAACTCAGTCAGTCAGTTCGAAAACCTGGACTCACAACCACCTTTCCTGTTAAAGAGAAAGCAGAACAAAACCCCTGCCCTAATGGACTTTCAATTTTGGTGGAGGAGGTAAAACAAATAAGCAGATGAGTGGATATATACCATAGCGTCAGAGAGAGCTGTGACGAGAAATCAGGCAGGGTAAAGGGCATGACGAAAAGACTCTCTCTTTAGATGGTGTGATCAGGGAAGGCTTCCTGGAGGATGTGACAAGGGAGCAGAAACCTGAATGAATCATCAGAGGGTGCCACACAGATATGTGGGTGGAGGGGCAATTCAGAGAGACAATAAAGCAACGAGTGAATCAGGAATGGGCCTTTCTCGGCCTTCTCTGTGCCCCCAGCACCCACAGCAGGGTGTGGTACCCAGACAGCAGTGGACAAATGTTTGTTGATTGAATAAATGAAAGTGTAAAGGCTTTTCCACAGATCCAAATATCATTTTTTTTTTAACTACTAGAAAACATGATCTAGAGACAAAAGCTCTAGAGCAGCACTCACTGTGCAATAGAACTTTCTGTGATGATAGAAATGGTCACTTTCTGGACCATCCAAGAGTAGCCACCATCCATGGCCACAGGCAGACGTTGAGCTCTTGAATCATGGCTAGCATGACTGAGGGACTAGATGTTTAATTTTGTTTAATTCAAATGAATTTAAGTATAAATAGCTACATGGGGCTTCCCTGGTGGTGCAGTGGTTGAGAATCTGCCTGCCAATGCAGGGGACACGGGTTCGAGCCCTGGTCTGGGAGGATCCCACATGCAGCGGAGCAACTAGGCCCGTGAGCCACAGCTGCTGAGCCTGCGCGTCTGGAGCCTGTGCTCCGCAACAAGAGAGGCCGCGATAGTGAGAGGCCCGCGCACCGCGATGAAGAGTGGACCCCGCTTGCCACAAGTAGAGGAAGCCCTCACACAGAAAACGAAGACCCAACATAGCAATCAATCAATAGATCAATAAATAAATCTAAAAAAAAAATATTAAAAAAAAAAAAGCTACATGTAGCTAGTGGCTACCATACTGGACAGTACAGTTCTAGATTGGAGGTTTGCAAACTAAGGCCCCCGGGCCAAATCCAGTGGGCTACTTGGTTTTGTAAATAAAGTTTTATTGGCACACAAAGATGCCCGTTCCTTTACGTGTTGTCTATGGCACCATACAAGGGCAGAGCTGAGTCACTGCAACAGAGATCGTGCAGCCTGCAAAGCTGAAAATATTTACTCTGATCCTTTACAGAAAAGGTTTTCCCACTCCTGTCCTAGACCCTCGCTTGGTCATTCCCATGATGAATAAGTTAGCTCTATGATCTTGAGCAAAGGCTTCCTTCCTCTAAGCCTGAGTTTTCTTATCAGTAAAATGAGTGATTTGTTCCTACCTATTGCACCAGCTTGATGAGCAATTAAAACTGAACGCTGTGAGCAAAGGGGCTTTGAAAGAGATCCAGCCCCTGTAGGTACCCAGGCTGGGGTTGCGGCATCCAACCCTCCTGGGGGCACCCATGCCTTTCTCAGTGCTGCCCCTAATTTTCCTTTCCTCCTTTTCATTTTTTCCTCCCCCATCTCTTCCCAATCCCTCCCTCCTGAGCCGCCATCTTTCCTTCTGTTCTCGCTCCCCATCTTCTCTCTCACTCGCTCCTCCCCTGCTCTCCGCCACTTTCTTGCCCCAGATGCGGGGATGTGAGAAAGTTCTGGCAGAAATTGAAATCTCTTCTCCTCTCATGTGGCTCCTAGATAAGACAGTAAAAATCCGATTTTCAGCAATTTGCTTCATTTGTGAGCTCTCTTGCGTCTCCCCCTTCCCCCCCGCCGCCCCCCGCACCCACCCACCCACACCAGCTTAGCAAAATTGCCTGGGCAGAGTGGATATTTTTAACCACTTAGTAGTCAGGGGAGGTTCATAAAAAGTTTTGCGAGAAACTGGTCCTGAACTGTGCTGCAGCCCGTGTGCTTACTGTGTTAGTGGAGGGGAGTTCAAGGAAGGAGGAAGGGCAGGTTGAAAGGCAATAACCAGGCAAGAAGGGGCACAGGGAGGGAACAGCGTTACCAGAATGAGAGAGAGAGAGAGAGAAAGAGAGAGATGTGGGGAGAGGGTTCGCCAGATGGGAGCTGTGGCTGCCGAGGAAGCCAGTCTGGGAACAAGGCTTCTTGTCTGGAAACAAAAGAGATACCAAAGCATCTTCCCCGGTAGTTTGGGAAGGAACATCTCCTTCCCTAAACCAGAGATGGTGGTGGTGGGGGAAACAATGAACATTTATTGAGCACCTATTATGTGCCTGGCACATGCTAGGTGCTTTATGTGTATTCCCTCACTGAATCCCCGCAATACTCAATAAAGGAAGCAGTTTATTTTATGGGTGAGTATCAGTTAAGACAAATGTTAGGCTGTTGTAACAACAAGGTCCCCCAGTGCAGGTACCCTTCACGGTCCAAACATTTGCTATTTGGAAAATGCAGTATTCATGACTATCTGAACTTGCCATCCAGACTCTTGCCATCTGAACTCAGGAGCTGAGCGGATACGGATAGCAAGGGAAACATTATCATGGCTTAAAGGACACACAAGGTTATTTCTGACTCACATAGTAGCCATAGCTGGTGCATGGCTTGTATTCCAGAAAGCCAACCACTCTCCCTAGAGCTACAGGCTGTCTTCAAGGATAGCACAGATGGCAGGTGTCTTAGTCTGTTTGGGCTGCTGTAACAGAATCCCACAGACTGGATGGCTTATAAACAACAGATATTTATTTATCCCAGTTCTGGAGGCTGGAAGTCCAAGATCAAGGTGCCGGCAGATCTGGTGTCTGGTGAGGGCTTCATAGATGGCCGTTTTCTCCCTGTGTCCTCACTTGGTAGACGAGGCCAGGAGCTGTCCGGGGTCTTTTTCATGAGGGCACTAATCCCATTCATGAGGGCTCCACTCTCCGGACTTAATCACCTTCCAAAGGCCCCACCTCCTAATACCATCACATTGAGGATTTGATTTCAACCTCTGAATTTGGGGGGACACACACATTCAGTCTATAGCAGCAGGCCTCCTAAATGTTTTGTCCCTGCATAACAAAGGCCATCAGCTTCCCAGCCTGTCATATCTGAATCTTCACCAGTTGCCCACTTGCTAAGGAAACGCCACGTATTTTAGATTCTATTACCAAATTCTGTTAGTTACAATATCATTTTGGTTGCTGAAACAGAAACCCAGCATTACAGTGGCTCAAATAAGAGATAACTTTATTTAGCATTCACTTAATAATCTAGGTATAAGTGGTCCAGGGCTGGAATGATTAGCAACATTGTGGTGGAGACTCAGGCTCTTTTTGTCTTTTGTTCTACCATCTGTAAGGTGGGCCAAGATGATTCCTCACCACATCCACCTTCCAGCCAGTGGGACAGGAAAGGTCAGGTGGAGGCTCTGCTCCTCCCCTTCAAGGGCGTTGGCCAGAAGGTGCACACATCATGGTTGCTCACGTGTCATTGGTTAGAATGCAGTCACATGGCCATAGCTTCAAGGAAGGCTGGGAAATGTACTCTTTTTCTTGGATGGCGGTGCACCTAGCTTAAAAATGGACTCGTTCTATTAATACAGAAGACAAGGAAAGTGGGGGTGGGGGAGGTATGGGGAGCGACTACATAATGGGTGCAGAGTTTCCATTGAGAGTGATGAAAAAGTTCTGGAACTAGACAGTAGTGATGGTTGTACAACATTGTGAATGTACTAATACTTCATTTACTAAAATTTTATGTTACGTATATTTTATCACAATGAAAAATAATTGCTTACAAAAAAAAAAAGTAAGAAAAAAGACAAGGAAAAGGAATATTAGGAAACAGTCTATGCCCCAAGCAGAAACCTGAGTGAAGAGAGAGAGCAAGCCCTGCAAATGCCAGTAATACCATATGCAAAGGCCCTGAGGCTGGCACTCACTTGGTGTGTTTGAGAAACATCAAGGGGGCTGGAGTAAAGTCAGGGAGAAGGACAGTGGTAAGAGATGAGGGCAGGGAGGTGACAGGGGCTTATAGGACGTGGGGAGGAGCCCATATTTTTTTCAAAGAGTGATGAGAAGTCAATGGAAGGCTTTGAGCAAGGGAGTGACCAGGTCCAATTTAGGGTTTAAAATAACTATTCAAGCTGCAAAACCTTAGGGTGCTCTTGGCCCCAAGTAGGCTGAAGTTCAGGTTTCCACAATCCCAGGCTTCCTGGGTATAGATCAAGCCACTCCCATGATCCCCACCTGCCCTCCCTCATCTGTTCTCCCTTCCCCTCTGCAAGCTTTCTGCTTCTCCACTGGCTATAAGAAGCAGTGGGTAGGAGCTTGGGTTTGAATATCAGTTCCAGCACTCAATAGCTCTGTGATCCTGTGTTATGGACTGAATGTTCTTCCGCCACCATGCATATGTTAAAGTCCCAATCACCAATGTGACTGTATCTGGAGTCCAGGTCTCTATGGAGATAATTAAGGTGAAATGAGGTCATTAAGGGTGGAGGCCTGATACAATAGGATTAGTGCCCTTTTAAGAAGAGACAGAAGAATGATCTGTCTCCTCACCATGTGAGGATACAGCAAGAAGGCAGTCATCTACAAGCCAGGAAAAGAGCTCTCGCCAGAACCCACATCAGCCAACAACTTGATCTTGGATTTCTAGCCTCCAGAACTATGAGAAATTTCTGTTGTTTAACTCATCCAGTCTATGGTATTTTGTTATGGCAGCCCAAGCAGGCTAATGCACGTTGTTTGAGTGACCTAACCTCTCCATGCCTCAGTTTCCTCATCAGAAAGATGGGCTTATTAACAGACCATAGGGTATCTTTAGGATCCAAAAGGAAATAAAGGGCTTGAACTTTATTTATGCTAGTGTCTAGCACTTACAAAGCTCTCAACAGATGTCAAGTATTAGTCAGGACAGGCTGTGTGTCCCACCCGCACTGTGGGTGTCCTGCCCATGTCCCCCTGACATTTGCTGTGCCAGTACTGACAGCACCTGCAACCTTCGGACTGAGGGATTTTTCTCAGGAGAAAGCATATGCAAGTAATGCCCTCAAGAGCAGTCTCGGCCAATGAAAGATGAGACTTGGAGGATAAAGGCACCAGCTCCATCACATCTCAGGTGGGGCAACTCTGAGGTGCATTCTTGCAAAGTTTAAGAGTTCCCAACTCTTAGATTTTTACTCCCTGACAGGCAGGGTCGACGCCCCTACTCAGCCTTGAAGCAGTTACAGAAGACAGACCATCGCCCTTCTGCTTCCCCTAAGAATATGGGAGTAAAATCTCTGAGGGGGGAATGAAACAGGAGGGAAGGGGGCAGGGCAAAACCTTTGAAAGAATGATATAGCCTGAGGACATGACATAAACGGATTAGAACCAAATGGGTCCAAGATGGTGGACAAGTCGAGACTTCCACTAGACCTTGAGCCTCAGCATACGCTCATTGTAACACATCAGCAAGCTAAATAACACACCCACAGGCGCCATGACAGTTCTAAGGTGACCATGAGGATCAAAAAGTGGGCGGTGGCCCAATTCCTGGAAATCCCCGCCCCTTCCGGAAATAGCTGGAATACTCCTCCCACTCATTAGCCTATGAAATTACCCACCAGTATAAAAACTGAAACCCCATACCCTGGTGCCTTTCTCACCTTCTGGGATAGCCCACACTCTGTCTGTGGAGTGTGTTTCTCTCTAAATAAATCCACGTCTTACCTATCAAAAGAAAAGAGTTCCCAACTCTAAAACTTCTACCACCAACTGCAAATATTGGGGTCCCCCAAACCACCCTCACGTCTACCACCAACAGCAAGTTTGTGGTTCCCAAGACTACCCTCAGTTTCAATAATTCTCACTGAAAAGCTCTCATACTCATGGTAATGGTTTATTACAGGAAAAGAATACGGATTAAAATCAGCCAAGGCGGGGTGGGAAACTCACCAGCAGTCCAGTGGTTAGGACTCCGTGCTTTCATTGTTGAGGACCCGGGTTCAATCCCTGGTCAGGGAACTAAGATCCCACAAGCCACATGGTGCAGCCTAAAATAAAATAAAATAAAAAAGTTAGACAAGGGAAGAGGTGCATGGGGCAGGATCCAGGAGACACCAAGAGCAAGCATCCACTTGTTCCCATCTGGTGGAGTTGTGCATACGGTAATAACTTCTCCCAGCAGTGATGTGTGACAACACGCATGGTATACTACCAACCTAGGAAGCTCACTCCAACATTGATGTCCAGAGTTTTTGCTGGGTCTTGGTCACATAGATATGGTTGACCACCCATGTGGTTGACCTCAGTCTCCAGCCCCTCCAGAGGTCGAGCTAATACTGGGTGGTCCAAGGCCCCCATCATAAATAACATTGTTACTATCTAGTGTGGCCCTAGGCTCCAACCATAAATCACAGTGTTAGCATGGGCTATCTGGCATCGCCAAGGCCTCAGATAAACAAAGATACTCTCTCTTTTCATTTTTTTAAATGTCAGGCATATTTGTGGGTCTGTTTTGGGGTTCTCTATTCTGTTCATTAGCCTGTTTGTCTATCCCCATACAGTTTTTTTTTTTTTTTTTGGTTGCACCAGGTCTTAGTCTTGGCAGGTGGGCTTCTTAGTTGTGAATTGCCAGCTCCTTAGTTGTGGCATGCGAACTCTTAGTTGCGGCATGCATGTGGGATCTAGTTCCCTGACCAGGGATTGAACCTGCGTCCCCTGCATTGGAAGGAGGATTCTTAACCACTGCACCACCAGGGAAGTCCCAAACAAAGATATTCTTTTTTTTTTTTTTAATAACATCTTTATTGGAGTAAATTGCTTTACAATGTTGTGTTAGTTTTCAAACAAAGATTCTCTTATCAAGCAAGACATTCCTAGGGCTTAGAGGTCACCCACCAGGAGCCAAAGGTAAAGGCCAGACCTCTCTTTGGGTGAGGGTAATCCTTTATTGCACAGTTCCACACTCTCTCCCAGAATTCTCCAGTAGAATCGAGCCTAGTTTCCCACAGCAGCAGTCTCAATAACATACCCATTCCTGGCTTCTTCATTTCTTCACTCTTCTTCCTGGAATCATTTTCCAAATATACTATTTTCACTTGAATCCTTGCTTCTAGGGGAACCACCGTTTTAGGCTGAATAGTGGCCCCCAGATATATGAGTTCCTGATCTCTGGGACCTGGGAATGTGACCTTCTGTGGCAAAAGAGGCTTTGCAGATGGAATTCAGTTAAGGCTCTTGGAATGGGGAGATTATCCTGGATTATCTGGGTGGGCCCCCAGTGCAGTCACAAGTATCCTTATAAGAGGGAAGCAGAGGGACATGAGACTACAAAAACAGAAGAGGAGAAGATGATGTGATAATGAAGCAGAGAGTTGACGATCCTATGCTGATGGCTTTGAAGATAGAGGAAGGCTCCACGAGTTAAGGAATGAAAGGGACATGGCTCTAGAAGCTGGAAAAGGCCAGAAAACAGATTCTCCCCTAGAGCCTCCGGAAGGAGCAGGGTCCTGCTAACACCTTAGTTTCAGCCCAGTGAAACCAATCTCAGGTTTCTGACCTCCAGAACTGTAAGAGAAAAAATGTTTATTGTGTTAAGCCATCAAGTCTGCAGTGATTTGTTACACCTTGGAATACTAATACTATTACCCCATGGAATACTAATATACCGACTGAAACACTAGGTTATGCTGCTGTAACAAATAACCCCAACACCTCAGTGACTTAAAAGTTTATTTCTTGTTCATGCTGCATAACAATTTGGGGTCACCTGGGGTCTCTGTTTGGGTCATCCTCATGGCAGGACCCAGGCTGATGAGGCAGCAACTATCTGGAATGTTCCTAGTCACTGCCACAGAGAAAGAGAGCAAAGGATCTTGCATTGGCCATTAAATGCTCCAGCCTGGCAGTGACATCATCACTTCTGCTTGCAGCTGATTGGCCAGAATTCATCACATGGCTCCAGCCAATCACAGGGGACCAGGAAGTGTCACCCATCATGCACTCAAAAGGTGGAGAGCTGGGAATATTTAGTGGTCGACATCAGTGACCCCCAGAGGTGGATATTACTAGAGTAACAGGATGCTAAGATGGTCATTTTCACTGAGTCCCCAAAATAAGTAGACGCAAAACAGTGGGAGGTGCCAGACCACAGTGAAGATTTCTAAAGTTGATGGATCACAATGGGTTTCACGACTCTCGCCTTGACAGATCTGAATAGTTTGGGGAAGGTAGGTTTGGAGAGGATTTTATGAGCAGGATTTCTTCAGAGGGGGCTGTGCTGTAAGCTTTGTGCTCTCCTCAAGAGAAAGGGGGTCTCTATTTTAAATATAGCAGTGTGAGGGGACTTCCATGGTGGTCCAGTGGTTAAGACTCCACGCTCCCAAT
Source organism: Balaenoptera acutorostrata (assembly GCF_949987535.1). Lineage (NCBI taxonomy): Eukaryota > Metazoa > Chordata > Mammalia > Artiodactyla > Balaenopteridae > Balaenoptera > Balaenoptera acutorostrata. Next base: position 177,419,128 of record NC_080065.1, read on the forward strand.
GCAGGGGGCCCGGGTTCGATCCCTGGTCAGGGAACTAGATCTCACATGCATGCCGAAACTAAGAGTCCGCATGCCACAATTAAAAAAAAAAAAAAAAAAAAAGGATCCCGCACACCGCAAATAAAAGATCCCAAGTGCTGCAACTAAGACCCCTGCACAGCCAAATAAATAAATAAATAAATATAGCAGTGCGTAAGATAACCGACAAGGACCTACTGTATAGCACAGGGAACTCTGCTCAATATTCTGTAATAACATAAATGGGAAAAGAATTTGAAAAAGAATAGATACATGTATATGTATAGCTGAATCACTTTGCTGTACACCTGAAACTAACACAACATTGTTAATCAACTATACACCAATATAAAATAAAAATAAAAAGGAGAAAGGAGGCAGGCAAGGGTAGGAAGGACATCCAACAGGATGGCCTGGAGAATCTGCTGTGGGTCCCCTGGACTTTGGGGACCTCATGACCTGTGGAGGGCAGGAGAAAGGGCCTGGTGACTGCTCTGCTGGATCAAAATATGGGGTACTCTCAGTAGGGCTCCCTGTAGGAGGTGTTGGGACTCCAGCTGCAAGTATATGACTGGTTTCAATGGGGAGAAAGTCAGAGACTGAGCAGGGAGCAGGTCCCAAGGGAGTGTCCGGGGCCAGGTCAGATGGTTCCTTCAAAGTATATACAAGAGAAAGTCTCCACTCTGAACACCTGCTAGGTTCTGAAAGGCAGTGTCATCTGATAGCAGAACCAGTTTAAGAAGAACCATCTGACCCCTGGTTTCCCGGGGCTGTCATAACAAAGCACCACAAACTTCGAGGCTTAAAACGATAGGAATTTACTCTCTCACAGTTCTGGAGGCCAGAATGTGAAATCAAGGTGTCTGGCCAGGACATGCTTCCTCTGAAGGTTCTAGGGAAGAATCTTCCCTTGCCTCTTCCAGCTTTTAGTGACTCCGGGCTTTCTTTGGCTTGTGTCTGCGTCACTCCAATCTCTGCCTCTGTCTTCACATGGACTTCTCCATGTGTCTCTGTGTTTTCTTCTCTTTTGTCTCTTATAAGGATGCTTGTCATTGGATTTAAGCCCACCCTGATAATCCAGGATGATCTTAAGATTCTTAATTATGTCTGCAAAGACCCTTTTTTCAAATAAGTTCATAGTCAGAGGTTCTGGGGGTTAGGGCATGGGCATATCCTTTTGGGGACCACCATTCAACCCCCTACACTCCCCTTCCCTCCCTAAGCTCAGATCCTGGGTCTTGACAAAGACTCTCCTTGACCCAAATTTGCTCAGGCTCCTGTGAGTAATCTTTTCGGCGATGCCTCAACCTTGGGCTTCTCCGGGTCCTTCCTTGTAGAATCTAGTTTTAGCAAGAAACCAACTAAGTCAGGGGAGCCAGAATCCCCCCTACCCCTGATGTTTCCTCTTAGTAATTTTCCATCCACTGCCTCAACACCCTGCTCCTTGGCTGCAAATCCCCACATGCTCATCCTGCATTCAGAACTGAGCCCACTTCTATACTGAGGCCTCTTTTCCTCTATTGCAATAGTTGTTTTATTTTTTTTAATTTTTAATTTTATTATTTTTAAAAATAAATTTATTTATTTATTTATTTTTGGCTGTGTTGGGTCTTTGTTGCTGTGCGCGGGCTTTCTCTAGTTGTGGCGAGCAGGGGCTACTCTTCGTTGAGGTGCGTGGGCTTCTCATTGCAGTGGCTTCTCGTTGCGGAGCACGGGCTCTAGGCGCACGGGCTTCAGTAGTTGTGGAACACAGGCTCAGTTGTGGTGGTGCACGGGCTTAGCTGCTCTCTGGCATGTGGGATCTTCCTGGACCAGGGCTCAAACCCGTGTCCCCTGCGCTGGCAGGCGGATTCTTAACCACTGCGCCACCAGGGAAGTCCCATAGTTGTTTAAAAAAATAAAAATTTTCTTCACCGCTATAATGTGTGTCAGGCTCTGGTTTTCTTTAACAGTGTGAAAGCAAAGGAGGGACGGGCGGAGGTGAGGATGGGCCAGCACCACTCCAGGGACCCCAGAACTTGGCCCTGGGAAGGGGGGAGAATATTTAAGTCTAAACCACGGTCTGGGCTTGGGTCCGGATGTTCTGAATCGTGCCCAAGCTACCTCGTGACCTAAGGTGACCACAGGAGCATCTGTTATCTGAGATGAGCTGGGGTGAGGGGGAGTCAGGAGGGTGAGTTTATCCAATGGGGGCAGGGCAGGGGAGATGCCACCCCCCCAAAGCATGTTAGAGGGGCAGCAAGAAGCCAAAACGGAGTTGCATTTGATGCCACAACATGAGTAGGACTGGTGAGTGCTGGTCCATTTCACCATAGAGTCCTCTTAACCTCTAGGATTCTTCTAGGTCTTTTGCTCTGCCCCCCCCCCCCTCATACTGCCCCCTCTCCACCTGCCTCCTGCCTTCCATGGGGTCCCTAAGTCCCCCTCCATGCTGGGGCCCTAACTGCCTGCCCTCCGTTCACTCAACAAACACTTAGTGAGCACCTGCTGTGTGCCAGGGGCTGGAGTGGGGGTGGGTGGTGGAGAGGTGCTGAGGAGTCTGGAGGGAATGGTGTTGATAAAGAACTTCCCCTGATGGAGCTGACGTTTGGGTAGGGGAGAGAGACAAGAGACAAGACAAACAATGAGTAAATATCCTTGGGTATATCCCAGGCTGGTGAGTGCAATGCAGAAAAACAAAGCCGTGATGGGGGTATGTGGTGGTTGTAAATCTGGGCGGCGGGGTGGGGGGTAGTGTGTATCAGGGAAGACTGTCCTGGAGAGGGGACATGTGAGGGGACACCTGGAGGAGGTGAGGGAGAAGGCATGTGGATATCAGGGAGAGGATAATCCAGGCAGAGGGAACAGCCTGTGCAAAGGCCCTGAGGCAGGAATGTGCCTGATGAGTTTGGAGAACAGCGAAGTGGCCCATGTGGCAGCAGGGACGGAGTGAGGGGAGGAGGTGGAGGGAGATGAGGGCAGGGAGGTGATGGGGGCAGAGTGTGCAGGGCCTCGTGGCCTTAGTGAGAACCTGGGGTTTTGCTCTGAGTGAGGAGCTTGGTAGACAGAATAACGGCCCTGCCAAGATGTCCTAATCCCTGGGACCTGTGAATACGTTACCTCACCTGGCAAAAGGGACTTTGCAGATGTAATTAAGGATCTTCAGATGGAGTTATCCTCATTATGGGGTGGGCCCAATCTAATCACACAAGTCCTTAAATGTGGAAGAAGGAGGCAAACAGATGGGCAAGAAACACATGAAAAGATGCTCAACATCACTAATTATTAGAGAAATGCAAATCAAAACTGCAATGAGGTGTCACCTCACACTGGTCAGAATGGCCATCATCAAAAAATCTACAAACAATAAATGCTGGAGAGGGTGTGGCGAAAAGGGAACCCTCCTACACTGTTGGTAAGAATGTAAATTGGTACAGCCACTATGGAGAACGGTATGGAGGTTCCTTAAAAAACTAAAAATAGAGCTACCGTATGACCCAGCAATCCCACTCCCAGGCATATATCCGGAGAAAACCATAGTTCAAAAGGATGCATGCACCCCAATGTTCATTGCAGCACTATTTACAATAGCCAGGATACAGAAGCAACCTAAATGTCTATTGACAGAGGAATGGATAAAGAAGAAGTGGTACATATATACAATGGAATATTACTCAGCCATAACAAGGAATGAAATAGTGCCATTTGCAGAGATGTGGATGACCTAGAGATTGTCATACAGAGTGAAGTAAGTCAGAAAGAGAAAAACAAATATCGTATAATGTCGCTTATATGTGGAATCTAGAAAAATGGTAGAGATGAACTTATTTGCAAAGCAGAAATAGAGTCACAGATGTAGAGAACAAACTTACGGTTACCAAGGGGGCAAGGGGGGTGGGATGAATTGGGAGACTGGGACTGACATATGTACACTACCATGTATAAAATGGGTAACTAATGAGAACCTACTATACAGCACAGGGAACTCTACTCAGTGCTCTGTGGTGACCTAAATAGGAAGGAAATCTAAAAAAGAGTGGATAATACAGCAAGAAACTAACACAACATTGTAAAGCAACTATACTCCAATAAAAATTAATTTAAAAAAAAAAAGGAGGCAAGAAAGGGGGGTCAGAGAGATGCCATGTGAAAAGGACTCCCTTTGCTGGCTTTGAAGATGGAAGGAGGGGCCACGAGCCAATCAGTGCAGGTTACCGCTTCAGGTGACAGCCAGGAAGAAAACGGAGACCTCCATCCTACAACTGTTAAGGAACTGAATTCTGTCAATAACTGGATGAGCAATTAACAGGATCCTTCCCTAGAGCCTCGCAATCATTGACACCTAGATTTTAGCCCCTTGAGACCTGAACCAAAGTTCTAACCTCCAGAGCCTGAGATGATACATGTGTGTTGTTTAAGCCGCTACTTTTGTGGGAATTAATGGTGGCAGCAACAGGAAACTCAGCCAAGGTGGGGGCCACGCAGGATCTGAGCAGAAGACGGACGCGACCTGGCTCAGGTGTTCACCCTGGAGGCTGTGCGAGGAGTAGGCTTCAGGGCGAGGGCAGGAGCCGGGGACCAGGCAGAGGCTGCAAGGTCCAGGTGAGCAACGCTGTGCTGGACCGGGTGGGGACATGGAGGTGGGGAGAGGTAAAGTCCAAGGTTTGGATGTAAGTGGACATAGAGAGAGAGAAAGGAATCAAGTCAAGGAAGACCCGAGGCTTCTGACCTGGGTACCTAGAACCCCCAGCCCCCTCCAGCTCCAAGCTCCGCCAGCACCCATCTCCCTCCTGTGTCCCCCCCAGCCTCGATCCAGCCTTTTCAGGTGGAGGCCATATGCTGCCGTCTCCTCTGAGGTCTTGATCCTGCCTCGAGGCCTCTCACTCATCACATCTGCTCTCTCCATTTCAAGACAGGAAGTCAGATGGAGGCTGCAGAGGGACTGGGGGTTGGGACACCCCAGCCCCCAACACGACCGGGAACCTGCTTTCTCCCTCTCATCCGAGCCCAGCCAAATCAGTTCCCAGCTCGCCCCCTGCTCTGCGCCCCTCTCTCTCTCCGGAATTTTCGTTCTCTTTTCGGTAACTGAATGATCCCATCTCTGTCTCTCGTTGGGGGCCATCCGCCACGGCGTGGGTGAGGAGGGGCCCGGGTCGCAGCGCGAGATATTAAACCATCAATCACCCGCCAACGCTGATTCCCTTAAGCTGGGGACCCTCCGCCGAGCTCGGCCCCTCTGTGAGCCCCGGGGCCCAGAGGCAGCTGCAAGACAAGACTGGAGGGGGCTTCCCTGGTGGCGCAGCGGTTGAGAATCTGCCTGCCAATGCAGGGGACACGGGTTCGAGCCCTAGTCTGGCAAGATCCCACATGCCGCGGAGCAACTGGGCCCGTGAGCCACAACTACTGAGCCTGCGCGTCTGGAGCCTGTGCTCCGCAACAAGAGAGGCCACGATAGTGAGAGGCCCACGCACCGCGATGAAGAGTGGCCCCCACTTGCCGCAACTAGAGAAAGCCCTCACACAGAAACGAAGACCCAACACAGCCATAAATAAAAAATTAAAAAAAAAAAAAAAAAAGACTGGAGGCCTGAGGACCCCATCAAGGTCCAACCTCGGAAGAAGTTCACAGACCTCACCCACCTGGATCTGCAGACAGGCGTCCCGGGTTCAGATCCAGAGCTCTCGTCAGCTTGGGCGAGACAATTCATCTCTCAGTTTCAAGTGAGTTTTCGCACCTGAAAAATGGAGATAACATTTTTGACGTCACTGGGGTTCACTGTGAAGGTTAAGTGAGTGAATAAGGAGGCAGATAAGATAGTCTTATGTAGGATTTGGCGCTATGACTTTTGTCCTGGTCCTGGCATAGACTGTGGATCATCTACTGGTGATAGAAATGCAAGACTTTTGGCTTTTGCGGAGATTTGATGGGGGTCACATCTGTGTCATCTCCCAGCTGGTGCCTCATCCAAGTCAGAATCGGAAATAAAAAAAAAAAAAAAAAAAAAAAGGCCCTAGCAGAACCTTAAATATGATTGAGCAACCCGCATTTAGAGGTTCTCATTTCAGGTAACAAGGTTCAGCACTTCACACTGGCTGTTCCCTCTGCCTGGAATGCTCTTCCCCCACATAGCCACGTGACTGACTACTGTTTGCCTGCTTCAGAACTTTGCTCAAATGTCACCTCCTCAGTGAGGTCACCCAGTTAAAACTGAAGGCAGTGTCCCTGCTTGCTCACACCCCTGCGGGTTTTATTTCTCTCTATAGCATGCACCGCCACCTCAGGTACTGTAGGCCATGTTTGTTGGGTTTGTCTGTCTGCCCCACTGGACTGTCAGCCCCAGGGCAGTGGTTTATTCATTCACCACCCAGCACAGCACCTGTCATGAAATAAACAACTCAGTAAATATTTGTGAAGTGAATGAATGAATGAATGAATTCCATTTAGCCATTCCCAGAGGGCCCCCAGGGCTGCTCTGGTCTGGGCCTGTCAGCAATCCTGGGTTTTCTGGGGAGTGGCGGGGTGGGATCAGCCATGTGCAGGGCCTCAGCTAGTCCTCTGTCTTTGCATGGATTGTTCCTTTTTTTATTCATGTGAAATTCGCCTAAAATAAAAGCAACAATTTTAAAGTATACAACTCAGTGACATTCATAATGTTGTGCAACCACCACCTGTATCTAGTTCCAGAACTTTTCATCATCCCAAAAGGAAACCTGTACCCATTAAAGCAGTCATTTCCCAATCTTCCCCTCCCACCCCCACAGCCCCTGGCAACCACCAATCTGCTTTCTGTCTCCATGGATTTACTTATTCTGGACATTTCATATAGATGGAATCATACAATATTCACTCTTCTATGCCTGGCTTCTTCCACTCAGCATGATATTTTCAAGTTTCATCCACATTGTAGCATGTGTCAGTACATCATTCCTTTTTATGGCTGAATAATATTCTATTGTACGGATGGACCACATTTGTTTATCCATTCATCTGTTAATGGACTTTTAGGGTGTTTCCACCTTTATTATGTGGATCTTTAAAAGGCACCCCTTCCTCTGGGCACATGAAAGGTGCGGCAAGGGGAACAGATGGTAACAGCCCTTGCTCACGCTTCTGTCAAGCACTCTTGTGCAGTGAGCAACCTACACAGCTGTTCATTGCAACCCTGTCTGTGTGTTGCATCATCTGAGCAGCCGGGAGGTGGGTGGCACTGTGAAGACCAAGTAATCAGGAGCTGTACCCCCTCACCTAGGTTTTCAGATGGCCAATCCCCAATCTCTGTGTCCCACTAACCCCTGTGGGAAATCTGCCAGGGAATTAAGCCACTCTGGGTGGTGCCCCAAACCCTCCTTTCCTGTTGCCCCCAGCTATACCTTCCTTGCCCCTCCAGACTCTGGGGACCCTTACCCCCTCTCCCCCTCTGCAGGCCTTTCCACCTAGCCTGGAGTCCCACACCCGGGATTTCTTCCAACCCTCTCTCTGACTCTCCAGCACAGTGGCTATTTTTATTTTTCCTTCTTATTAAATTTCCAACTTCTGCAAACACCACGGCCCCTGCCTCTTCGCCCCCCACTCCCCCTTTCCCTCAGAGTGGATTTGATTCACTTGCGTTTTAGTAACAGATTTAAAAAAAACAAAACAAAACAAAAAAAAACGCAGCTGCCACCACACTCTGCTTTCTTGGAGGTTTAGGGAAACTAGAAGGAGGGGGAACTAGGCTGCAGGTTGCCTCTGGGGGTTTTAATTCGCCCTCCTCCCCACATCCGAGGACATCTGGACCTTTCCACCACAGCCTGAAGGGGGAGGGGCGGGGCTGGGGAGTGAGGTTGGGCCCCTTGCTGGATTTGGGGGAATTTGATGGCTATCAGGCCTGTGCCTTCCCCCACTCAGTGCCCTGTCCCAAGGCGGAATCGCAAATTAAAAAAAGAAAACAAAGAAATCCGTATGGCGGTGCCGTCCCTGCCCCGCTCCCCGAGGAGGGGTGTAGAAGGTAGGGTGGGGAGTATGGGGCTGCCCTGGTGGGGCTCAGAAGTGAGGGCTTTGAAAACCTCCACGCCAGAGCCGGGGTTGCCCCGGCGCTCTCTCCCTTGGGATGGTTAGTGGGGGCCACGGAAGGTTCCAGGTTCCTGGACGCCACCACCTACCCTGGTCTGGCTCTCTCTCACCGCTTTTTCCTCCTCAGGAGGTGCTGATCCGCGTTCCCCACCCCCCCCACACACCCCGCCTCCCAGAGCTGAGAGCAAATTGCTTCTTCATGCCCTGGGGTGTTTTTTCCCCCAAATTCTTTGTGGCAGTCGCCATGGCAACCAAGAACCCAGCTGCACTTTATTTCCCCGGGATACAGGATGGGGTGGGGGTGTGGGACGGGGAAACAACTAGGTTGGTTCAGCAGGGACCTTTCTACCCTATTCCTCCCCCTTCTTTTGGTCCCCCGCCCCACCCCCACAGGGCTTGGTCCAGCCTTGGTCCACAGAGGCCAGGCTGCCTGTCTGGGTGGGTTGCTGGGCTGCGGTTCCCCCGGGTTCCCTCATCAGTTTGAGGAAGGTCCTTCATTTGGCCAGAGGGCTAAGGTTAAATAGTGCCCTGGTTCCCAGTGGAATTCCTTTCCCCTTCTTTTTCTCTTCCCTTTTCCTCTCCAATCAACTAATCAGAGCTGGCTGGTATGGTTGTGCAGGTTGGACACTGCACAAGAGGGCACTGAGTGAGCTCAAGCCATGCTGCGAGTGCCCATTTCTCCTTTGCTCAGGGGGACCCTATGGACTAACCTCTGCCCTGACGTAGCTGACACCAACTCTCGAGTTCACTATTAGGAGAGCCAACTATGTCAATAAAAATTTCCGGTTCTGGTCACACCTCAAAACTGAGGAGAAAGGGAAGCCTTGTCAGGAATTTGGGGTTTTGAACAACACAAGCTACAGATCCTTCAGGACCTTAGAGGGCAAACATGGGCAAGAGGAACTTCTAAAAGGGCCAAGCCTGGGGTCAAGGACTGTAGACTGACTTGGGATGACCAGGGAGGGACTGGGAGTGATTATCAAAATCCCCCAGAGAAGTAAAGGAGCAGGTGTGGATTGACTGCTAAATGCGCCCAGTACTAAACCCCCATCATCTTCTCTCTTTGTCTCCTCATTGGGTAGCTCCTCCCATCTGGAGGAGGAGCCTATTTCCACACCTCTCGAATCTGGGCTGGTCTTGTGACCTGCTTTGGCCAATCAAATGCCGCAGAAGTACAAGGGCCATTCTGAATCTGGGTCTCAAGAGATGCAGCACGTTTTTACTAGATGTCTGGGAAAAACAAAAAACAAAAAAAAAACCTTGCCTCTGTCACGTGACCAAAGCCAGGGCTAGCCTGCTGGAGGATGAGGGACATGGAGCAGAGACCTGTCGGCCCAGCTGAGGCCATCCTAGACCAGCCAAGCCCAAAACGTGTGGAGAGCCCAACATGGGTAAACAGCGTGCCTCCCCGGCTCACAGATGACCACAGACTAATGAATGAGCCCAGCCAAGACCCAAAGAACGGTCCAGCTGACCCATGGACTGTGGAGCCATAATTAATGCTGATTGTCTAAGCCGCTGGATTTGGGGATTGTTTGTTACATAGCATAATGGGCAATAGCTAACTGACATGGGGTCTGACTGGCACACATGTGCATTGGGCACACGTTGCCCCTCCTCAGGAAAGAGCTGGACTCACATCCTGGGGAACTCTCGTTTTGGTTGCGGTTTTCTTCACTACCTTATGAATTCTTCGCCGTTCCTTCATTACTTGACATCTCTCTGATTGCATCCCCTCTCTTTCTTGCTTCCATTTAGCCTCCTGGCTGATCCTCATACTTTCCAAACTTGTTCCCACCCCCAGGGCCTTTGCACCTGCTGCTCCCATGCCTGGAACCCTCTTCCCCCAGATCTTCACGTGGGTCCCTCCCTTGCCTCCTTAGGTCTCTGCTCACACGTCCACTCCTCTGAGAGGCCCTTCCTTGCGCAGAAAAGTATGCTGCCCTCTGATCCCTCACCAGCCCTTTCCTTTAATTTTCGTTGTTGTTACTCACAGCTCTTATTGCTACCTGAAATTGTATCCTTCCCTTCCCTGTCTCACTTCCCCATGCACCTCCTGGTCACCTCCCAAGTAAACTACTCATATCCTTGTCTCAAGGTCGGTCTAACCCAATCTAAGACAGCTAGAGAAGATTCTAGATTTGGAGCAAGCACACCCAGTGGTGCTGGGTACCTTCCGTTGCTCCCACCAGAAGCCACTTCACGTCCAGCTGTGTCACAATTAGGGATGCAAAGGTAGACCCGGGGCTTCAGATGGGGGCAAAAGAGCCCCCCAGGAATACATTCCTCATCTGCCTTTCCCCTAATGATTTCACCATCCACGGATGATTGTGTCCCAGATCCATGTTTTCATTACCAGTTGCAAAATAGTGCTATTTCCAGGCTACCGGTGCACTCACTTATGCATCTGTCTTCTCCACCGGGCTGGAAACCTCACGTTGCCAGCGACAGAGCCACCGGATACCGAGGAAACATTAGCTAAAAGAATTTGAATTCAGGAGATGGAGCCCGTTGGAAAAGAAAAATGAAACAAATAGGTATTCATCGTTCAGGGCAAAGAAACATGGCGCGCCACTCCTCCTGCTTCTGGGATCAAAGGCTGCCCAACTCCAACCTCCTCTGGACTCCAGGCTTGGCCAGAAGTCCCAGGACACAGCCTGGCCCTTGGCCCGCCTCCACCACTAACATCGTCCCGTGGATGGACTCGGGAATCGAAGGGGGCTTTGGGGAGAAGAAAGATAGTTTGTCTGTAGGTATCCACATTGCTTTCCTTTAAAAAAAAAAAATGTTTTTATTTTAAACCTCCCCGCAATTCAAACGTTTCTCTTATTATCTTCTGCTGAGGGAAAAAATTAATAACACGGTGCCATATAAAATACTAAATTAAAGGCATTTTGGAACCAGCAATTATTTCATAAGCTTCTCTTTTATTGCTGCGCTAATGTGCCTAATTGCTGTCTTAATGAGGACATTAATTTCTTGCTAATGTGATGTTATTATAGAAATTGCAGTCAATCTCTTAAAAAGGGGAAAGTGCCGGAAAGCTGTCCCATGAGGCAGGGGTTCTGGTCACCCTGGGGCTGAGGGGCAAACGAGAGGGGAGGAGATGACGCTGGAACCCAGGCTGGGGGCAGGGGCGCGTGGGAGCCAAGAAAGGGGGAAGGCAGGGGAGTCTCGCCTGTAGTGAGCAGTCTGGAGAGGCCCTGGTCACAGAACCAGCTGTTGCCATGCCTGGGGACTTGGGAGGTGAGACCGACTAGGGGAAAATGTTAGAATAATAGTAAAACCTAAAACACCAGTGGCAGGCACTCTTGGTGTATTTTATATCTTAATCCTTGCAACAACCCTGTGAAATAGATAGCATCATTATCTCCATTTCATGGATGGGGAAAACAAGCACAGAGAGGTTAAGCAACTTACTCAAGGTCACACAGCTAGTAAGTGATGGAGATGTGACTTGAATCCAGCTCCTCTGGTTTAACCACTGAGTTATGCTGCCTCTCGGTCAGTGCCCCACCGCCATCAATGATGTTAATAATCTCAAACATTTATTGAGAGTTTATTCTGTGCCAGCACTACACCAAGCCCCTCCCACAACAGATCAGGGCGGGTTCCTTTCAGAAGAGTGGGAGGTCAAGCCACATCTGCAGGCTGCCTGATACAACAGGAAGGACAAGGCTGGGGGCTGGGGCTGCACCCCCCACAGGAACAGGACATCCACTGTAGGGGGAGAGACCTCAGGGACCAGGGAGGAGAAATTTCTCTGTCCTGAGTTGCACCTTCTGGCAGGTTCCTATGTTGGGTCAGAGTAGGCTCTGAAAGCAGTGGGTCTGGGTTAGAATTCTAGCCTTCCCACCTCTTGTATGACCTTGGGTGTGTAGCTGACCCTCTCTGTGCCTCAGTTTCTCGTTTATTTATTTATTTATTGGGCTGTGTTGGGTCTTAGTTGCGGCACGTGGGATCTTCGTTGTGACATGCGGGATCTTTCGTTGTGGCATGTGGGCTTCTCTCTAGTTGTGGCGCGTGGGCTCTAGAGTGCACGGGCTCAGTAGTTGCAACGCGTGGGTTTAGTTGCCCCGTGGCATGTGGGATCTTAGTTCCCTGACCAGGGATTGAATCCACGTCCCCTGCATTGGAAGGCGGATCCTTAACCATTGGACCACCAGGGAAGTGCCAGTTTCTCATCTATTGATCAGGGATAACAATGGAACTTACTTCAGAAGAGTGTTTTGAGATTAAGCAAATTCAAATATTGCATCGGTCAGAGTAAGTACACCCCAGCGGCTGTAACAAGCAATCCCCAAGTCCCAGCGACTTAACACACTCCAGGCTTATTTCTCACTCACGTGGCAGGTGACTCTGCTCCACTTGCAAACCCCGCCTCCCTGTGAGCTGTGGTACCACCTCCTTCTAGCACCTCAGAACCTTCCATGTGACTCTCTCTGTACAGCCAGGAAGTGACAAAGGCAAAGAGAGCATGAAGAAGGAGGAAAGGGTGGGAAGTTTTGGAGGCCTGAATGTAGAGTGTTCAGAGGCCACTTCCACCAACACTTGACAGAAGCAGATCGGGATGAAGATGAGGAATGAGTGTGAGGGTAAAGCAGCCCAGGTGGGCACTCCAGTGTCTCCCAAAGTTCACCCACTCACCTGCATTTTCAGCACACCACCTTGTCAAGCACACAACAAGCACAGCCTGATGGATTCACCTGGTAAAAACACAGCAAGCCATTTAAAAATTCTGAGTTTATTACTTACGTGAACAGTGAAAGGAGGAGAAGCCCCCCTATAGCCTGTATCCCACATTCCAAAAAAAAAGATAAGAATGAAACAAAAGGATGCTGATTCACTGAGGTTCAAGCCTTTGCTGGCATGGCCTATGGGAATATGTGCAAAGTCACCCAGGTGCCATGGTGGAGACATGCTCCTGTTTAATGTGTCAAAGTGGCTGGGCCATGGTGCCCAGATATTTCATCAAACATTATTTGGGATGTTTCTGTGAGGGTGTTTTTTGGATGAAATTAACATTTAAATCAGATTACCCTTCATAATGTGGGTGGGCCTCAGCCAATCAGTTGAAGGCTTTAAGAGAACAAAGATGATGTTCCCCGAGCATGAAGAAATGCCTCTTCACACTTTTTAAATTTTATTTACAAAATTGACTTTACTTTGTTTTAAGCTTAAACTAATTCACACATGAAAGGAACTTTCAGGGCCATGAATAGAAAACCACCATGAGTGGCCACAGATACAAAGTAAGTGTAAAATAAACATAATGAAAGCTAGAGTGTTGTCAAACTCTTCCTAGGGACAGAAAGTGTCCTGGGTCTCCAGAGGCCCTGAGCAATCATTCTCTTCTATGGGCCTCAGTTTTCTCATCCATAAAGTAGGGGCAATGAGTAGATGCAGACTAGAGAGACAATTTAGAAAGTTCTGCTGTATTAGGGTTCCCCAGAGAAACAGAAGCAACAGGATGTATGAGTGTGTGTGTGTGTGTGTGTGTGTGTGTGTGTGTGTGTGTGTATGGAGAGAGAGAGAGAGAGAGAGAGGGAGTGAGTTAGTTTATGAAATTGGCTCATGCAATTGTGGAGGCTGGCAAGTCCAAACTCTGTAGGGGAAGCCAGGAGGCTGGAGATCCAGGGAAGAGTTGCAGCTCAAGTCCAAAGGCAGTCTGCTGGCAGAATTCCTTCTTGCTCGGGGAATGTCAGTCTTTGGTCTCTTAAGGGCTTCAACTGATTGGATGAGGCCCACCCACATTATGGAGGATAATCTGATTTCCACAAAGTCCACTGATTTAAATGTTAATCTCATCCAAAAAACACCCTCACAGAAACATCCCAAATAATGTGTGATGAAATATCTGGGCACCATGGCCCAGCCAAGTTGACACATAAAATTAGCCATCACATCTGCTCAGCTACAAACTCTGTTATCTATTATGGTGCAGCTATTGTGGTTGGTGCTATTTCTATGTCCCCTTGGCTCATATTCTCCTGTGTTTCTCTGCCTGAGGCATACAAGCAGATGGGGCCTGCAGGCAGGAAGTGATTGGAGCTGCCACTCCCAGAAAAGACTGTCACCAACAGGAGACAGAATTTTGGAGGATAAATACTTCAGCTCCTTCCCCCACGGTGGAATGACTTTGAAGTAGGTGCTCTCTGCTGCCTCCTAGAGGTCCCAGTGGAACTGCACCCCAGTTGCCCACATTGGGAACCCGCTCAACCACACACCCTGGACTGGCTTCCTTCCCTTCCCTGCCTCACTCCCCGTCTCTCCCACCCGTGTTTCTTGGAATCACCTTGCAAATTAAACTTCTTGCACCTAAGTCCCTGTCTCAGGGTCTGCTTTGGGGGAACCCAGCCTAAGACCTACAGGATTCCCACTATAAACTCTTTCCCACCACTGTAGCAACGAAGTATAAGTGAGAGAATGAAGTGAATTTCTTTTCTCAGAAAAGCAATACACACTCATGATAAAAGGAAAAGGTATTCAAGCCCTGTCGAATGAGGAGCATGTCGAATTCAGCCTCCCTCTGTGCTGCCCCCTTCACCTTGATACAGCTCTGGTAAGGCCTGCCGGGTGTATCCACCCAACATTTTGTATTCACACGCCAACATCTGTATGAACATTCTCTCTTTTCCTTTCACAAATGGGAATCGTTGCAGACGCACTGTTCCACACTTGCTTTTTCTCCAGTTAATTATATACCCTGGACACCCTCCCCAAATTGGCCCATCCAGAACCGCCTCATTCTGCTTAATGACTGCAGACTATTGGAAGATGTGCTTTAAAAGAAATAAAGGACTTTTCTGGAATGTTCTGCCTGGAAGTCCCAGACCTGAACTAATGAGATGGGAAACCACACTCCAATTCCTCCCAGGTTTTCTGTCCTGGGAACTGCATGGTCTCTGGCTGGCCCCACCTGAACGGGACAGACAGACTGTGTCTGGGTCTGGGTGAGAGGGTCTCAGGCTCCTGCTCCAGCCGCCAACAGGCCGTGGAGAAAAAAAGCCAAACCAAACCCTAGAGCCAAGTGTCAGCTCTGCGGACCTCGTCAACGTGGGCACTCGGAGTCTTTTCCTGGCCTTACCCACCCCTGACTCACAACAATCTAGGGGGGTGCAGGAAGCCCAATCCATTTCCATGTTGAGTGGTCAGGTGATTCAGAGCGCTGGCCCTTATTGGTCCAGATCCATCTGGCGTTCCCTTCCCCTCACTGATGATCGGTCAGGCACAGCATCTGAGGCTGTGGGTGCCCTGCAATATCCACTCAGCGCTCGATGTTCTAGCACAAGGGTGGGCAAAGTACTGCCCACCACCTGTCTTTGCAAATAAAGTTTTATTGGCACTCAGCTGTGCTCATGTTTTATATATTGTCTATGGCTGCTTTTGCACTGAAATAGCAGAGTTGAACAGTTGTGACAGAAAACCGAAGAGCCGAAAATCTTTCCTATCTGGACATTTATAGAGTATGCTGACCCCTGGGCAAGTGTATGTTGACAACACTCTTTTTTTTTTTTTTTAATTTTTTATATTTTGGCCACGCTGCCTAGTTCCCCAACCAGGGATCGAACCCAGGCCCCAGCAGTGAGAGCCAGGAGATAACCTGACTCTGAACTTGTTGTTCAATTAGATGGTGACTACTGTTTATGTTGGCTTGAGTGGTGAGTTTTCTTCTTCCTTTATGATAGAGGGTGAGACCTGGAGTGGGAGGGGGATACTCATTCTACTGGGGTAAACACTGGGCTATCACCCTTCTGGCTGGATAAGGTCAGAGGAGAAGTCTTTGCAGCAGCCAAAACATTTTTTGTTTGCACATATGAGAACCCTTGCCATAATTAATTTAAAAGGGAGAAGTCTCTGACTCATACAGCTGAAAAGCACAACGGTAGTATAACTTCAGGCATGGCTGGATCCAGGCACTCAGATGATGTCACCCGGAGTCCAGTTCTGTCCATCATATTACTTGTCTTAGCCTCTCTCTCTCAGTCAAGTTCTCAACAAAGTGGTGGCAAGATGGTCCCACTTGTCCTGACTTATATCCTAACAACTTGCTAGCCCTAGCAGACAAAAAACATCTGTTTCCCAACAATTGTAGCAAACACCTAAGTGCGGACTCTCATTCATCCACCTTGGGTCACAGGTCCATCCCTGAACCAGTCTGGAGGGATGGAGTGTTCTGATTGACTGATCTTGGACCACATGCTTGTTAATAGAAGTGAGGGGAATTCAAGCCTGCCATGGTGTTCCACATTGACCAAAAGTGGTTTAGAGGTGGTTCCTCAAAGGAAAACTGTAGAAAAGGAAAGCGATGCCGGGAAGGCAAAAGCATCAGACTTCTATGAGCCTAGACTCAGTGTAGGCTGGTAATTGAAACAGAAGGGGCAGTCAGCCCAGAGCATTATGACCTTGAACAAGTGAAGTCTGGACATAACCTCTCTATCTGACTCTTGTCTCTTACATAATGATGTTTACACAGGATACTGTGTAGGAAGATTTGTGCATATTGTTCAGGACATCAGAGTCAGAGAGAGGGAGGTAGATACTGGGGGGATAGGAATGGAGGAGCTAAGTAAGGACCCAAGGGGCTAGCATGGAGGAGAGGGCTGATGCCACATTAGTCTGGCACTAGCCATGATGCTATAACAAAGAGGCCCCAAAATTCAGTGGCTACGACAAGATAAGAGTTTATTTCTTTTTAAAAAATTTTTATTGGAGTATAGTTGATTTACAACGTTGTGTTAGTTTCTGCTGTACAGCAAAGTGAATCAGTTATACATATACATATAACCACTCTTTTTTAGATTCTTTTCCCATATAGGTCATTACAGAGTATTGGGTAGAGTTCCCTGTGCTATACAGTAGGTCCTTATTAGTTATCTATTTTATATGTAGTAGTAGGTATATGTCAATCCCAATCTCCTAGTTTATCCCCCTACCACTTTCCCCCCTAGTAACCATAAATTTGTTTTCTACATCTGTGACTCTATTTCTGTTTTGTAAATATAGAAATGATCCCTGGAAGTATAATCTTTGAGAGGTTATTTCTTACTCATGTAAGCATCAGGGGTTGGTGGTCCAGGGCTAGTGAGACAGCTTTGCCACTCACATCACTCATGGATTCCCTCTGGGGTTCCCAGGGGAACCAGGAAAAAGGAAGTAGAGGGCAAAAGCTTCCTTCAAAGGACATACCTGGGAGTTGCACAAATCACTTATGCTCACAACCCATAGGCTAGAACTTAGTCACATGGTCACACTTACCTATAAGGGAGACTTGGAAATATAGTCTCTAACAGGAAAGCCTAGTGCCCAGCTAAAACTCAGGACACTCTAATACGAAAAGGAAAAAGAGGAGAATGGATGCCAGAGGCAGCTAGAATTTCACCCTGCTGGGTGGATCTGTTCCATCTGGGAGTGGGATCTGCCACCTGGGACCATTGGCCCCATGTAGAGGGAAAGGGCCATCCCCAGGCTATACCCCATATGCTCTCTCCATGTATGCAAATTATGTAATTACCTTATTTATTATAATTTATTTCAAAATTTACTTGTTTTCATTTTAAAATAACTTATTATTATTGATTTGTTTGTCACTTTATTTATGTATTGACCAGAGCTGAACAGTATAACATGGATAAAATACCTGGCACTTAGTAGGCTCTCATGAAATATGGCAACTACAAAGCCATGGTCTCACCAAACCTGTTTCCTCTACCTATACACACAGGAAGACTACATTTCCCAACTTCCCCTGTGGCTGGGCTGGGTCATATGGCCGAGTTCTGGCCAATGGGATACAGAGAAAGTCATCGTTCTTCATCAAGGATAGGACCCTCTCATTAGGTGTAAGCCTATCAGCCAGTCAGATGTGAAGGATGCAGGAGAGGACTCTGAACCTCTGGGGGTGGGGAGGAGACAGTGTCTCTCTACTTCTATATCCTCATCTATAAAATAGAATAATAACAGCCTCTACCTCATAAGGCTATTTCAAGGATCCAGTGAGATGAATTAATATTTGAAAATTGAAATTAATTCATTTCACTATTCCTTCATCTCACTAATAATTGAAAAGTGAAATGAATTCATCTCCATTAAAGGAATTTGTATTTGAAAAATGCTTAGATTAACAGGGAGTTAAGAGCTATATGTGTGTTCAACATATTTTAAAAGGTATAATTTGATAAACAAGCACCTATATACCTGCAACCCTGGTTAAGAAATAGAACATGACTGATAACTAAGACACTGATGAAATAAATACCTAAATTACACAAATTTGTCATTACTAAATTGTGATAAATGCCTCAGAAGAAAAGGATAGGGAACTAGGAGAATAACCTCGGTGGCTAATTTAGATTGGGAGGGAAGCTGGGAAAAGTGTCATCAAAAAATCTACAAACAATAAATGCTGGAGAGGGTGTGGAGAAAAGGGAACCCTCCTACACTGTTGGTGGAAATGTAAATTGGTACAGCCACTATGGAGAACAGTATGGACATTCCTTAGAAAACTAAAAATAGAGCTACCATATGATACAGCAATCCCACTCCTGGCCATATGTCTAGAGAAAACCATAATTCGAAAAGATACATGCACCCGATGTTCAATGCAGCACTATTTACAATAGCCAGGACATGGAAACAACCTAAGTGTCCATCAACCAAGGAATGGATAAAGAAGATGTGGTACATATATATAATGGACTATTACTGAGCCATAAAAAAAGAATGAAATAATGCCATTTTGCAGCAACATGGATGGACCTAGAGTTTGTCATACTGAGTGAAGTAAGTCAGACAGAGAAGGACACATATCATATGATATCAGTTATATGTGGAATCTAAAAAAAGAGTACAAATGAACCTATTTATAAAACAGAAATTGAGTCACAGATGTAGAAAACAAACTTATGGTTACCAGGGGGTAAGGTGGGGGGAGGGATAAACCGGAGATTGGGATTGACATATACACACTACTACATGTAAAATAGATAACTAATAAGGACCTACTGTATAGCACAGGGAACTCTACTCAATACTCTGTAATGGTCTATATGGGAAAAGAATCTAAAAGAGAGTGGATATATGTATATATATAACTGATTCACTTTACTGTACACTTGAAACTAGCACAACATTGTAAATCAACTATACTCCAATAAAAAAAGAATAAAAAAGACTTTGCATTTGAGCTGAGTAAGAGGATGTGGAAGTTAGCTGGTGAAGAATGGAAGGTGTAGCCTTCAGAGGAGTAACAATGAGTAGAAGGCCGGGAGATGGGCTAACATGTGGCATATTCAAGGAAAATGGCCTGAGAGCCACAAGGAGGGGAGAGTGGCAGAGAGCTGGGGTGGAAAAGGCCAGCAGAGGCCAAAAGGTTAGGTTGGACTTTATTCTAAAAGCCACAGGGAGTCATAAAGGCCTTTGGTCTGATTTACATTTTAAGAAGATGGCTCTTCCACTGGCATCCCACACAATGGCAGAGGGAGGGTATATATGATAAAACCACTTCAGAAAACGTTTCATTACATCTACTAAAGCTGAATATTCCCCTCCTTCATTGACCAAGCAATTTTGCTCCTGGATAAATAGCTCCCAACTGGAAACTACCCAAATACCCATAAGAGTAGAATGGACAGATTAATTGTGGTGTAGAAAAGAGCAAACCATTGTTACCTGCACCAACACGGATGGATCTTGCAAGCTTAATACTGAAGAAAAGAAGCCAATACAAAAGAAGACATATTGTCTGATTCCATTTATATGAAGTTCTCGAACAGGCGAAACTATTCTGTGATGATAGAAATTGGGGTAATGGTTATCCTTGGACAAGGAGGTAGTGGCTGGAAGGGAACATGTGGGGGGGGGCATCTCCTGGGACTGGGAATGTTCTATTCTTGATCTGGTGCTGGTAACACAGGAGTATTCATTTCATGAAGATTTATCAAGCTGTATGCTTATGATACGCATGCTTTGCAGTATGTTTTCTATGCTCCAATAAGAAAGGGTTTTTTTCAGTTAAAAAAACAAAAATGGCTATGGTCACTTTAAGGAGAAAGGATGGGGAGGGGCTTCTATTTGCTCACTGAAGCAGGAGGGGAAGGTGGAAGGTAGGATACAGGCAGTGCTGGACCTGGCTTGTATGCACCCATCTCTTTCCAACACTCTGTTCAGTGACATCACATTGGTAGCTTGAAATCAGCCATGGTGGGAGTATTTACACCATGCAAATTGACAGATGCTGCAAAATGAGGGCTTTTTTGATTTTTAATTAAGAGCCAGTTTACCATAGAAAACAAACTTACAGTTACCAAAGGGGAAAGAGGGAGGAGAGGGATAAATTTGGAACTTGGAATTAACAGAGTTAAACTAATTTTTTAAAAAAGAGCCACTCACTACATCACTGGATGTAGGTAACAGGACGGGTGTGGCAAGGGCATGCTTTCAATGAACTCTATTTGTGCTCTGTCATGCTAGGCCCTGACAGAAATCTGAGGGCAAAAAGCTGAACAGGACTCACAGAGATGGTCCCCACAGAGCTCATAGATTGTTGGGGGAAAGAGACAAATAAATCTACTCGACAAAATAATACTCAGTAGGAGTTCCAGGAGAGTTCTGCTTTGGGTAATTTCTGAGTAGAGTTTTGCAGGATGAATAGGAGCTTTCCACAATAGTGGGAGGGCAGGCCAGGCAGAGGGAAAAGCATGTATAAAGGCTTGGAGTTTTTAAAGGGTATGTCAGGTTCTCGAAACGGTAACCAATAATTGTAGCGCAGAGGGTGTGAACTGGTCGAAACCAGCTCACATATGTGCTTTGTTTTAAGAAATGTTTGGATTGATTGCCAAGATCTAAATAGTTAATGATTCTGTATAAAAATCCAGATTTCTGGCTTTTCTACAAAAATCAGAAAATCTGGGGACTTCCCGGGTGGTCCAGTGGTTAAGAATCTGCCTGCCAATGCAGGGGACACGGGTTTGATCCCTGGTCCAGGAAGATCCCACATGCTGCGAAGCAACTAAGCCCGCACACTACAACTACTGAGCCCGTGCTCTAGAGCCCACACGCTGCAACTACTGAGCCTGTGCGCCACAACTGCTGAAGCCTGCGCACTCTAGGGCCTGTGTGCCGCAACTACTGAGCCCGCACGCTGCAACTACTGAAGCCTGTGCGCCTAGAGCTTGTGCTCTGCAGTAAGAGAAGCCACCGCAATGAGAAACCCCCACACCTCAAAGAAGAGTAGCCCCCGCTCACCACAGCTAGAGAAAGCCCACGCACAGCAATAAAGACCCAGCACAGTCAAAAATAAATAAATACATAAATACATAAACAAATAAAAGAAAATCTGGGAACTCTGGGCCTGCATTCCCACAAGGCATGACGGAAATGTGTTCTCCAGTTTTCCCCAGTCCCCACCACTCCCTGTTGTCTCCCAACACTGTGGCCAAGGGCCCGTTACCATTTTACCATCTTGCTCACAGCATTGGCTGCTTTCCCTACAGTAGAGCAAAATCTAGCCATACTCATGTCTCCATTTAAAAAGGGAAAATTTTTAAAATCCAGGACAACATGCTTCTCACCCTCAACTGGCTTTACCCCTTGTCTTTCCTGCCCAGTGGCTTCTGTAGATGTTTGAGTTTGCCATCCCTGATGTAGCATCAGGACATAAAGCTGGGTCACCGTGGTTTTATGTGCCAGCTCAGAAGTGTGGATTTTGTCCTTTAGGCTATGGGGAACGAATGAAAAATTTTTATTCAATTATTCAACTAATAGTTTGTAGCAGAAGCTATTGATGCCCAATTCATATCCCTCCGGCCTCACCATTTCAACAGGCTCCTGCTGCCGTCCAGCTGCCGCTGTCTGCAGCAGCTCTTGGCCAGAGGGCTTTCTCCAAAGCTTTTGAAGGCTTCTCTGCCCCGAGCATGGTGGGCTGAAAGCACCAGGCACTGATCTCCCTACCCCAGGAGCACCTCTCAACATAATGGGAGTTGGTGGACAAATGCGCCACGTTCTCACCTCTGGGCAGTGTCCTTCACTACCTCCCAGAGGTCCCTGACACGGCTGAGCTTCAGTCACCCACAGCAACTGAGTGACACACCATCACCAGCTGTTTCCCTTCCCTTCTCCCCCACTGGTGTTTCCTGGGGTCACCTCCTAGATAAACTACTTGCCTTTGAATCATTAGCTCAGAGTCTGCTTCTGAGAAACCCAAACTAAAACCTAGTTATTAAGCAGGTGTTCTGTGCTGGAGAACAAAGAGGACAGTTTCTGTTCTTGGGGACCTTACATTGTAGCTGTAGACGAGACAGCGCACAAATAAGGAAATGAGTGATATCTATCTATCTATATGTATATCTATATGTATATATGTATAGGGAATTTTGGGTGGTTACATGAGAAGAGAATAAAAATAGAGTAGGGTGCGGTGGTTTTAAAATATGTCCCCCCCACACCCATTTCGCCCATGGGTGAAGGTAGTCAAAAGGTATAAACTTCTAGTTATAAGGTAAATAACTCCTGGGGATGGAGTGTCCAGCATGGTGACCATAGTCAACAATAACATAGTGTATATTTGAAAGTCGCTAAGAGCGTAGATCTTAAAAGTCCCCCCACCCCAAACACACACACACACAAATTGTAACTTGTGTGGTGATGGATGTTAACGGAATTATTTTGGTGGTCATTTTGTAGAATATACGATATCAAATCATTATGCTGTATACCTAAAACTAATACAATATATGTCAATTATATCTCAACTTGAAAATTTAAAAACAAATAAGTAAATAAAATATGCCCACAATACTTTGACACTCTTCCTTTCAAAACATGGAACCCTATCCACCCCTGCACCCCATCTTGAGTGTTGGCTAGACTGAGTGACCATCTTCTAATGAATAGAGTGACACAAGTGACAGAGCTTCAGCCTCTTTCTTGGGTCACTCACTCTGGGGAAAGCCAATCACCGTGTTGTGAAGACGCTCAAGCAGCCCTTTGGAGACGCCCACATGGTGAGGAACCCAGGCCTCCTGCCAACAGCCATGTGGGTGCGCCATCTTGGAAAAGGATCTTCCAACCTCAGTCCAGCCTTCAGATGACTGCAGTCCCCACCACATCCTGATGACAACCTCATGAGAAACCCTGAGCTCAGATTTCCTGGTCTTCAGAGACTGTGAGATAATAAACATTTGTTGTTTTTAAGCCACTGTGTTTGGAGGTAATTCATCCCAGTAGCAATAGATAATGATGGATGAATTTGGTGGACAGACACATACATTCAGTCCAGTCCAAAGCGTCTACCTAGAAGCAGAACCTGAATGGGGACATAGACGCCGGTAATTGTTTTTGGGGGGGAGAACTCTCAGGAGAGAGAGAGAGTGAGAGAAGCAGGATGTGACAGAGGAAGGGGCTCAGGCAGGATGTGGGTCCAGCTCCAGCCTGATCCCACGGGGTGGGGGGAGCTCCAGAGTGCGAATTGCCCCATATAGTTGTTTCAGCTTGAGGCAAAGGGGCTGGCCCTTAGCAACCCTATATCAGACAGCCATTGGCTGTGGGCTGCACCTGCGGGGAGTAGAAGCCCCCCTGGCATCTCCAGAGAAGGGAGCTTTCACCAGCACAAGACATTCTCCAGAGAAGGGGCAGGTGAGAGCCATTAGCCAGCCAACACTGAAGCAAGAAGTAGATGGGTGTGCTGGCCCAGAAAAGGGAATCTGGGGGCTTCCCTGGTGGCGCAGTGGTTGAGAATCTGCCTGCCAATGCAGGGGACACGGGTTCGAGCCCTGGTCTGGGAAGATCCCACATGCCGCGGAGCAACTAGGCCCGTGAGCCACAACTACTGAGCCTGCGCGTCTGGAGCCTGTGCTCCGCAACAAGAGAGGCCGCGACAGTGAGAGGCCCACGCACCGCGATGAAGAGTGGCCCCCACTTGCCACAACTAGAGAAAGCCCTCGCACAGAAATGAAGACCCAACACAGCCAAAAATAAACAAACAAACAAACAAACAAACAAATAAATAAAGGCGTTCCTTTAAAAAAAAAAAGGGAATCTGGTTTGGGTGGGGACACTAGCAGTGTCTCCAGAAGTGGCCAGCGGCCATATGTAGGGGGCTTAGTCCCATCATTCATCTTATTTTTGTTTAGCAAACACTTACGTATCATCTTCAGTGTTCCAGGCACTGTTCTGAGATCTGTACACATTTAAATCTTCACAACAACCTATAAATCAGGCACTGTTGTTACCACCACTCAGGAACGCAGTCTCAGGGATCCTCCCCTCACCGCCCGGGGCCCACTGAGCGCTCCCTTCCCCCCACCTCCACCAGCCCCTGCCCGTCACCCCCATCCATCTTGCGGCCCAGCGCCCCCAGCTCTCACCGCCTCCGCCTGGCAAATCCTCCTTCCCGCTCTTAATTGATTCTTAATCTGCAGCCTTGGGGCAGCGCTGCTGAGAAGGCAGGTGGAAATCATTTCCTTCAGGGCCCGCCGGGGCTAAGGGCATCTGAGGGGGAGCCCCACCCCCAGTTTCTAGCAGTCCTGGGCCCGCAGTCCCTGCCAAGCCCTGTCCCATTTGTTCTCTGTTTCCCCCTCTTACTCTCCTCATCCCAGGGGCTTTGGGGGAGGCTGTGGTAAAAAGAATCCCCCCACCCATGCCAAGGAAGGACCAGAGCTTTCTGGGAGTACTGGGTTTGGGCACCCATCCGAGGCCCACCTGTCACCGCCCCCAGCCCAGAGGTGCTCACGGGGGTGGGAGGGGCGATTCTGTCCCCCAAGGGCAATATGGCCATGTCTGGAGCCATATTTAGTTGTCACAACTCAAGGAGGGGGGTGTTTCTACCCACGGGTAGCGGGTGGAGGTCAGGGACGCTGCTAAAACACCCTACAGGGCACGGGAGGGGCCCCTGCAGAGGACGATCCGGCCCCGAATGTTAGCAGTGCCGAGGATGAGACCCTACTCCCAGACTCGGGGTGCAGCCAGCTGGTGGGCCAACAAGACACCAGGGACAGTTTGAAGGTCCCCCTGGTACCTCTAACCGGCATCGTGGGAAACCACGTGGGGAGAGTCGGTTTTCAGACCCCCCTCCCCCTTTCCTCTGTGGGGCTCCCGTGTCTGTCAGCAAAGGGCCAGGAAGAATCTGTGGGTGGAAACAGCCTCACAGACCCCAGCCGGCTTCTCCTTCCACCTCCCTGGTCCCGGCACCTCCCCTGCAGAGGACTCCTCAGTGGCCCGGCCTCCTGACCCTCCTGCGGGGGATGGAGATGAGGTAGACAGGCCCCAGGTGTGAAGTCCAAGTACCCAAATTAAGAGAAGGGAAGAGGAGGCTGGGAGGAGGGAAGAAGCAAGCCCTGAGGAGAAAGGGATGGACGTGGGGAAGGAGGGGCAGCGATGGAGGGGGCCGTGTGGGTCGCTCCAGGAAGGCCGAGGCTCAGGGTGCATGTGGGTCCTGGGCAAGCAAGTCACCTGGTCTTCCAAACACACACTTCACACTCATCCAGTCACATGCTCACACCCTCGCGCCCCCCTCAAGTTCCCACACAACCCCACATTCTCACACATCCACACACTCACACATTACACACTCAGTGACACACCCTCCACACCTCAAATTCTCATACAGTCACACATGATCAGTTGTGCACACACATTCACACATACACACACAAATCACACAGATTCACAGCACACACTCACACACACAAATTCTCACACACCCTCACACATCCACACACGTAGCTTCACACACACTCACACACATTTGCATACACACTCTCACAGTCACACAAATTCTCACACACACAATCACACACACACAAATTCTCACACACTCTCACACATCCACACACATTCACATACTCACACCCTCAAATTCTCACAGTTACACAATCTCACATTTATGCACTCATAATTCACACCTACACATTCACACACACATTCACATACAGAATTTGAGCTCTCACACTCTCAAATTCTCACAGTCACACATTCTTATAGATATACAGCCATACACTGTCACACACACATCCGCATCTTGATACACTCACACATTCTCACACGCTCTTGCACACTCACACCGTCAACACCTATCTCAACTTCACATACACACACAGGTGTATGGTTCGTGTCTGTCTCTCTGGGATGTCAGTCAGCCCAGTGCAGGCAGGGATTTATCTCATTCACCCCGGTGCCCAGAACCGGGTCAGATGCACAGATGTGTACAAAAACTCCTACACCCTCGAATTCTCACACTTTCTCACATTCATGCAATCACACACAGTTGCAGCAGTCCCACACTCACACATCCTCACATGTGCATGCGAACACACACAGGCTCTGCAAACACTTGTGGTTTCTCCCGCCTGGGCCCCCACTCCCCTCCGCCAAAGCCACCCTAAGACTGTGTAAATGTCACCGGCTGCGCTGCTCTGGCCCAGGCAGGCCGGGGAGGCCAGGGCGGGAGGGGAGCAGTGAGCCGAGCCCTGGCCCGCTCAGCTCCCCACAAGCCTGACGATGCCCAGATCCCTCTGCTTTAGAACTGGGCAGCTTTAGAGAGAGAGCCACCCTTCTGTAACCAGAACCGGCAAAACCCAGCACCCCACGGGCCTCAGGGGAGGACCAGGAGAAGGACAGCCCAGGGGGTGTGGGGTGATGAGGACGACTGAGGTCCTTTGCCATTGTTCCTTCACGGATTCATTTTGCATATGTGATTGAGCATCTCCTCTGTCCGACCCTGTTCTGTTCTCTGGGGGCACCGGGGTGAACGAGATAAAAATCCCTGCCTGAATGGGGCTGACGTCCTGGAGAGACAGACACTAAACAAACACATGGGTGTATCTGAGGTCGCGATAAGGGATATTAAAAAAAATAATAGGGCTTCCCTGGTGGCGCAGTGGTTGAGAGTCTGCCTGCCAATGCAGGGGACGCGGGTTCGCGCCCTGGTCTGGGAGGATCCCATATGCTGCGGAGCAACTGGGCCCGTGAGCCACAATTACTGAGCCTGCGCGTCTGGAGCCTGTGCTCCGCAACAAGAGAGGCCACGATAGTGAGAGGCCCGCGCACCGCGATGAAGAGTGGTCCCCCACTTGCCGCAACTAGAGAAAGCCCTCGCACAGAAACGAAGACCCAACACAGACATAAATAAGTAAATAAATAAAATGCTGGCTTAACTCCTAGAGAGTTTCATAAAAAAAAAAAAAAGAATTAAAAGCAGTCTACTTTAAAATAATAATAATAATAATAATAATAATAAAGCCAGAATGAAGCATGATGGAGGGAAGGTGGGATCCGTAGGCTGAGATTTGAGTGAGGAGGGACAGGGAAGAGCTGCCGGCAGGGGGAACAGCACAGGCAAAGGCCAAGAGGTGGGAGTCCCCCTGGCTGCAGGGAAACCTGTGTGTCCAGAGCAGGGGAATGAGAGGGATAGATGAGGGCGAGGAGGCCAAGGGAAGGCAGAGGCCATCTGCCCCCAGGGTCCCGGGTGGGGGGTGCGGTCACAGTCAGGAGTCAGCATTTAATTCTAAGTGAGCCGGGTCCATGGAGAGTTTTAGGGACAGGGGCTTCCTGTGGCTGCTATAACAAATGACCACAAACCAGGTGGCTTAAAACAACTGAAATGTATCCTCTGACAGTTCTGAAGGCCTGAAGTCCAAGATCAAGGTGTGGGCAGGGCCGCGCTCCCTCTGAAGTCCCTAGGGGAGATGCTTCCTGGCCTCTTCTAGCTTCTGGTGGCTGCAGATGCCCCTTGGCTTGGGGCTGCATCCCTCCAACCTCTGTCCTCACACAGCCTCCTCCTCTCCGTGTCTCTCTGTGTCAGAATATGCTTCTCTTTTTCTCTAGTCTAAAGACACCAGTCAGGGACTTCCCTGGTGGTCCAGTGGTTAAGACTCTGCTCTTTCAGTGCAGGGGGTGCGGGTTTGATCCCTGGTCGGGGAACTAAGATCCCACGTGCCTCGCGGCACGGCCAAAAAGCAATTTTTAAAAAAGTCCTTCTTTAAAAAATAAATTAAAAATAAATAAATAAAGACACCAGTCATTGGATTTAGGGCCCATTGCTTAAGAATCTCATCTCCAGGGCTTCCCTGGTGGTGCAGTGGTTGAGAATCTGCCTGCCAATGCAGGGGACACGGGTTCGAGCCCTGGTCTGGGAGGATCCCACATGCCGTGGACCAGCTGGGCCCGTGAGCCACAACTACTGAGCCTGCGCGTCTGGAGCCTGTGCTCCGCAACAAGAGAGGCCGCAACAGTGAGAGGCCCGTGCACCGCGATGAAGAGCGGCCCCCACTTGCCACAACTAGGAGAAAGCCCTCGCACAGAAACGAAGACCCAACACAGCCATAAAAATTAATTAATTAATTAATTTTAAAAAAAATTAGGGCTTCCCTGGTGGCGCAGTGGTTGAGAATCTGCCTGCCAATGCAGGGGACACGGGTTCGAGCCCTGGTCTGGGAAGATCCCACATGCCACGGAGCAACTGGGCCCGTGAGCCACAACTACTGAGCCTGCGCGTCTGGAGCCTGTGCCCCGCAGCGGGAGGGGCCACGATGGTGAGAGGCCCGCGCACCGCAATGAAGAGTGGCCCCCGCACCACGATGAAGCGTGGCCCCCGCTTGCTGCAACTGGAGAAAGCCCTCGCAGGAAACGAAGACCCAACACAGCTATAAATAAATAAATAAATAAATAAAGTAGCTATTAGTTTAAAAAAAAAAAAAAAATTAAAAAAAAAAAAAAAAGAATCTCATCTCCAGATCCTTAACTGATTTTATCTGCAAAGACCCAGGTCATATTCTGAGGTTCCCATTGGACAGGAATTTGGGGAGGGAGAGAAATTCTACTCAATCTGATACACTGGGGTTTAAAGAGTGGGGTCCCTCGGCCCCTCAGACTGGGTGCACTCCCGGGAGTCTCCCTCTCTGATGGTCTCCTTGCTTTTTGCACCCAATCTGGCCTCCCCGCCTGGGGGCCCTGTCCCCTGGGGCTCCAACCCAGACCACATCCAGCCTGGCAGGATCCAGCCCTTTGGTTCTTCTTCCTTTCAGCCCTGGATGCCTTCTGAGTAGGCTACACTCCATCCCACAACCCCATGGGCATTTCAACCCCATTCCCCACCCCGGAGACTTTGCTGGAAAACAGCTAATTGTGTCCCTCCCCTGAAGCCAGTCTGGTGGAGCTAGGGTGGTATTGGGTGAATGTGCCCTGCGTCCACAGCCAGCAGCCCACACACCAACACACAGAGATTTCTCTATATTTTTAATTCCACAGCAATACTTTGATTAGAGAGCCAATGTGTTGTGTACGACCTCAGGGACCTCATTATTTTTCTAACTCAAATAAATACGGCGTTCGGAGAGCAGGGAGGGGCGGAAGGGGGTGGAGGAAAGGATAGACGCAGGAAACCTCATCTATAAAAAGAATTCAGGCCTTAATGAGCTTTTAAAACTTGCCAACCCCCCTCCCTCCTCACTGATCTATAAACAGAAGATATGGTTTCTGGCTTCAGCTGCAGGATTTGGGGATGCAGTGTGGACACAACTGGGGAGGGGGGCTCATCTGGGTGTCTAAGATTTTGGAGGGTTCCCAGCTGCTGGGATGATGAGAGTGGTCCAGTCCAAGCTCAGAGGGAATCGCCACCATTTGGGCTCCAAGTTTGGCATGATGATCTGAGAAAAATCTAGAGTTCCCCGATCCCCTGGGCCCTCTTGCGCTGGGCCCACACTGGCATGAGGAGGAAGGAGGGAGAGGTGGCATTGCATCATCCTTGTGTGTCTGGAAATTCTTCCCCAAAGCCTCCTCTGGGAGAGGCTGGGGTGAGCAGATGGGGAAACTGAGGCAGGGCAGAGCAAAGAAGGCTGGACCATAGGGTGTGTTGGGGAGAGACCATAGGCGCTCTCCCCAAACCACTCTCATGGTGGGACAAACAAGCCTTGGGTCTGCCCAGTGGCTGATGGGGAGGGGAGCTACCACCAGCCTAAGGAACCCCTTCAGTGGCTATGATGTCGGGGTGGATGGAGTGAGGCGATGACCATGGAGCTCCCAAAAGGGCAGGGTGACCTTCAAGCCACTGCTATGTTCGTCCATTCGAACAGGAGCCAAGACGCTTCCCAGAGCAGGCAGCAAAGCCAATTTCAGGTGAAGATGAGTTCTTTGGGCACAAATGTGCTTGGACCTGACGAATTTCTGTGTGATGAAAATTCCAGGGAGCAGGACAGACTCAGGGCCTCTGGGCAAGGGCCCTATCCCTCATTTTCTCTCTACCCATTTTAGTTTTCGTCATGACATTTCTTGTGTCACTCTCTGACATGATGCTTGTTTGTCAGCTGCCTCCTCCACCAGGCTGGCCTCCTGCCTTGCTGCACCTGAGGGCAAGGGGTTTTGCCTCTCTTGAAAGGTGGGTGGGCAGGTGTCAGTTGGGGCAGCTGTCCTGGGGTGTAAGCAATGGTGTGCTGGTAAACCAGCTGGGATGTGTAATGTTTGCCAATTTACATGGTGTAAATTCTCCCACCTTGGTCAATTTCAAGCTGTGAAAGTGATGTCACTGAGAGGGAGAAGGGGGAGCTATAGACTGAATGTTATTTCCCCCCCAGATTCACATGTTGACATCTTAACCCCCAGGGCGATAGTATTAGGAGGTGGGAGCCTTTGGAAGGTGATTAGGTCATGAGGGCAGGGTTCCCATGAATGGAATTAGTGTCCTTATAAAAGAGACCCCAGAGAGCTACCTGGCCCTTTCCACTGTGTGAGGACACAGCTAGAAGACACCATTTATGAAGCAGAAGAGAGTCTCACCAGACACCGAATCTGCCTGCGTCTTGATCTTGGACTTCCAGCCTCCAGAACTGTGGGAAATCAATGTTTATTGTTTATAAGTCACCCAGTCTATGGCATTTTGTTATAGCAGCCCCAATGGACTGAGACAGCAGGCATGAGGGGGTCTCCAGATGGGTGTAAGCTACAGTGTGCTCATAAACGAGCTGGGGCAAGGGCATCTGTTTATAGTGTTTGCCAATTTCCATGGTGTAAATTCTCCCATCTTGGCAGATTTCAGGCTGTGAATGTGATACCTGATATGTGAGCCCTGAGCTAGGAAGAGATATGCATAATTGGCTCTTGTGAGCCAGTTTGATCCAACTCAAGTACACCAATTGGTGTCATCTCCTGGCCTGGAATTGGTCCTTTTGCAATTTGGGCTCAGGAAGAAGGGAGGAGAAGGAGGAAGGTGAAGTAGGCCTTCCTGCCTTCCATTCCAGGGCCATTTCACTCACTGTTCCCCGGCCTGGCATGATCTTTCTTCAAATAATAACCGAGTCTTCCCTACCCACTCTGAGCAGACCCCATCCCACCCTCCTGCTGGCCCTGCCCCCTAAGCAGCCCAGCATCCTCTGAGCCCCCTGAAGTGACTACCCATGCAGGTATCATTACTGCCAAATCTGTATTTTATGAGTAGAAACATGAGGCACTGGAAGTTAAAGCACTGGGCTAGAGGCACAGAGCCAGAGAGTGACAAGCTGGCTGCTGAATCTATTCGTGTAACAACTGGGCTTTATTACTGCCCACCTCCATCTCCTCCTCAGTACATTGTAGGCACTTTTTGCTGCTTTGTCTGGTAGAGAGCAGTGCGAGCACCAGCTCTGCTGTCTGAGCATGGCCAAGTCACTTCTTCTCTCTGAGCCTCAGTTTTCCCTTCTGCAAAATGGGTATAGAATAGTACCTACCCCTGACATGGTGTTGTGCACCTTCACGGAGGGAATACTTGGCTCATGTACTTCTAGAGCAGGGTTTCTGGACTTTGGCAATACTGACGTTTAAGGCTGGGTCATTGTTTGTTACAGGGTCCTGTCCGGTGCATTGTAGGATGCTTAGCAGCAACCCCAGCCTCCACCCACTATATGCTGGTAGCATCCATGCCCCAAGTGTGACAACTAAAAATGTCTCCAGATATTGCCAAATGTCTCCTGGGGATGGGGGTGGGCAGAATTCCCTCTGGTTGAGAAAACCCATTCTAGATCAGCAATTCTTCACCCTGTCTGCACGTTAGAATTACCTGGGAGTTTGAAAACTCCCCAAAGCCAGCCCCACCCAATTGCCTTAGGTTCTCTGGGGGTGGGGTCAGGGGTCAGCATTGTTAAACCTCCTTAGGTGATCCCAGTGGGCTGCTAAGGTTGAGACCAGTGGTGGGAGACAGATGATGCACCCAAAGTGGAGAATGGAAGAAGCCTCAATGAAGGCGTGGGCCTCATCCTGGGAAATCAACAGGGGGTGGTGATGTACCCCAGGGCTGCCGGGAGCTGGGAGCTGTTACTACCCTGTCTCAGTCAGCACGGGCTGCCAAAACAAAGAGCAGGTCGCTTAAACAACAGACATTTATTTTCTCAGTGCTGGAGACTGAAAGTGATCAGGAGACTGACCAAGGTGCCAGCAGGGTTGGTTTCTGCTGAGACCTCTCTTCCTGGCTTCCGCACCACTGGGCTTGTGAGATCTCCGTTCCCTGACCGGGGATTGAACCCAGGCCGTGGCAGTGAAAGTGCTGAATCCTAAGCACTAGACAACCAGGGAACTCCCTCATTTAACCTTAATTACCTCCTTAAAGGCCCTGTCTCCACATACAGTCATATTGGGGGTTAGGGCTTCAACATATGAATTTGAGGGGAGACACAATTCAGTCCATAAAAAGGCAAATGGAAGAACATCCAGTATGGAGACAGACCGTGAGCTTCCAGGGATGTATGGTGCTGGGCAGGCAACTGCTTTGTGCATGTAGGCTGTTGATAAAGGGCAGGAGGGCTGAGTGGGCCTGCTGGGCCCTGCCGTGGCTGATAACATCCATGGATGGGCATGGGGGGATGGCTGTCAGAGAACCCCTCCAAAATGTGATTCATGCAGGACAGTGTCCCCAGAGCTGATGACCGCCCCCTACACACACACATGGGTTCCCAGACCCCTCTGCCCATCAAGGCTGGCCAGAGGCAGCTGCAGAAGGGACAAAGGATGGAGTCAAAGCCAAGGTCTCCAGCTCGGTAGACATAGATGAATGCTTTCTGCTTCCATATTTGGGCAGGAAGGGGATTTCCCATCCCTGAAAAATTCCTGAGAAGCTGGGAAGATGTGAAAGGCAAGGAGACCTGATGGGAGGCAGGAATGATACACATACTGCTCAACTCAACAGAGGGAGGGGGGATACCCAGGAACCCAACCCATGACCTCTGACTATAAAACTTGAAGCTGGTAACCAAGCCCCACCCCCAGGGGGACAAGATGGTACAATAAGTGTATCTTTGTGTGTATGTGTGTTAAAATACATATAACATAACATTTACCATTTTTTAATTGTAACCATTTTTAAGCTTACAGTTCAGTGGTATTAAGTACCTTCACTTTGTTGTACAATCATCACCACCATCCATCTCCAGAACTCTTTTTATCTTGTAAATCCAAAACTGTTCCATTAAATAATAACTCCCCATCCCCTGTCCCCCAGTCCTTGGCAACCACCATTCTACTTTCTGTCTTTATGATTTTGACTAATCTAAGATCCTCACATAAGTGGAATCATACAGTATTTGCCTTTGTGTGGCTGGATTATTTCACTGAGCTTAATGTCCTCAAGTTTCATCCATGTTGTAGCATATTGCAAAATTTCCTTCCTTTTTAAAAGCTGAATAATATTCCATTGTATGAATAGACCACATTTTGGTAATCCATTCATCGATTGATGGACACTTGGTTTACTTCCATGTTTTAGCTACTGTGAATAATGCTGCTATGAACATGGGTGCACAGATATCTCTTTGAGACCCTGCCTTCAATTCTCTTGTGTGTACACCCAAGAAGTGGGATTGCTGGGTCAATTGTAGGTGTGTCTTTAGATCCAGCGAGACCTACTATGTACCCAGCAGTGTTCTAAGACTGGGGATGCAGCAATGAACAAAACAGAGGCTCCTGTCCTCCCTGAGCCAATGTTCCAACAGAGAGGGAGACAATGAATTAGTTAAATAATGCAGAAGTTGATAAGTTCTAGGAGGAAGGTAAAGCAGAGAAGAGGAATGGGGGGTTCTGGGAATGGGTTACAGTTTTAATTGGGTGGCCAGGGAAGATCTCATGGAGAAGTTGACTTTTGAGCAAAGAGGTGAGGGAGGTGAAAGAGTTATATTTGTCATGTAGTCCTGCGTAACAAATTACCCCAAAACCTAGTGGCTCTAAACAACATGGATGATCTTGTGATGATTTGGGGGTCTGGAATCTGGGTGCCACTTAGCTGGTCCTGTAACTCATGAGGCTGCACTCAAGGCATCCACTGGGGCCATATGGTCATCTCAAGGCTCGACTTGGGAGAATCACACACAAGGCTGAAGACAGAATTCAGTTCCCCACTGGCTGTTGGCTGAAGGCTACTCTCCGTTCTTTGCCACTCTCCATAGGATGGCTTACCTCATGGCCACTGGCTTCATCAGAGCGAGAGACAAGAGTGCTGGCAAGAGGGAGAGTCCAGCAGGACAGAAGTCATAGTCTTATAACCTAATCTTGGAAGTGACACCCCATCACCTTTGCCATGTCCTACTGGTTAGAAGTGAGCGGTTCAGCCCCCACGCAAGATGAGAAAATTACGCAAGTGCCTGAAGACCAAGAAGCAGGGACCATTGGAGACCATCTTAGGTGCTGCCTACCACAGGAACCGTGCAGATACCTGGGGGAAGAGCATCTGAGGCAGAAGGAACAGCATGTGCAAAAGCCCTGAGACAGGAACAAGCTTGGACTGTGGTTGGGAAAAAAAGGACAATATGCCTGGAGCAGGGACTAAGTAAGGGGAAAGGGTAGAGCATGAAGGCAGAGAGACCAACAGCCATCCTGAGGGCCATGGGAAGAAATACGAAATTTTTTCTAAGAGCAATGAGAACCCACCGGCCAGTTCCTAGGCAAGGCATGCGTCATCTAATTTATGGTTTGAGAAGATTCCTATGATGCTTGCGGAAGTAATATGGTACTCAGGGTTTGCTTTAAAATACTCCCTTAATTAGCAGATTCAAACTTGTATATAGAGAATGGATAAACAACAAGGTCCTACTATATAGCACAGGGAACTATAGGCAATATCCTGTGAAAAACCATAATGGAAAAGAATATGAAAAAGAATGTATATATATGTATAACTGAGTCACTTTGCTGTACAGCAGTAATTAACACAACATTGTAAATCAACTATACTTCAATAAAAAAAAGATTATAAAATACTCCCTGAAAAAACACGTTGGGAGGTAAGAGATGAAACAAGATGGGCAAAATGTGGGTTATCATAAAAGTCGGGTGACAGGACCCTATGGGCTCTTCATACTCTTCTCTCTACTTTAGGATATGCACGAAATTTTTCTATAATAAAAAGGAAAATATTAACGATAAACCATGTATCGGATTTCTGAAGTATGAACAAACAGTGGGGGAGCCAGGGCGGAAGCAGGTGTTCGAGGCAGAGGTGACTACAATGGTCCAGGCTACAAGCTATCAGCATGTTGGCCAAAATGAGAGGCTGCTGATACCGAGTGTTGACGAGACGTGGAGGAACTGGAACTCTCATCCACTGCAGGTGTGCAAAAAGAGTCTGCCAGGTTTGTTTGTCTGTTTGTTTGTTATAAAGTTACACACTCACCATACAGCCCAGCAATTGGATTCATAGGTATTTACCCAAGAGAAATGAAAACATATGTCGGCGCAAAGATCTGCTGGCAAATGTTCATAGCAGCTTTATTTGTTATTGCCGAAAAACTGGAAAAAACCCAAATGTCTAGGATGAGAGAATGGATAAACAAATTGAGGTCCGTTCATACCATGGGATACTCTGCTGCAAGAAAAAGGAACAAACTGCTAATAAGAGAGCTGGATAGAGATCTCAGAATGCTAGATGCCGAGGAGAAGCAGCCAGACAAAAGAGGCCACCCTGTGTGAATTTCTATTTGTATGAAATTCTCCAAAAAAGCTAAAGTAACCCATGTCGACAGAAATCAGAATAGTGATTAGGGTTGGGGATGAGGCAGATGGGAAACTTCTGGGACCTTCTAGATGGGAATGTTCCATAGTCTGATGGTGTGGAGGCCCAGGACCCAGAGGCACCTGCAATGCACCAGGCATCTCACCTTAAAGGATGTAAATGATCTCTCAATAATAGGGCCCGGGAAAATGATTCCAAACCCGGCGTGATAACAAGGGGGTGAGAAGCAAATGGGATTTCGTACTCGGTTCCGAGGCAAAGCCTGCAAACCTTGCAGGTGGGCAGGTTGTGGAGGTGAGAGGAAGCCCTGTGGCCTCCCCCCTTTAGGGGAGGGGGAAGCCCAGACCTCCGCCCCCGAGCGGGACTCGCTGGCGGGTCTAAAAGCTTCCCTGCAGCGGCCCAGGCGGTCGATAGCAGACACCCCGGCTCCGTCCCAGTCCCGCCTGCCGGGCAGCCCAGCGCCTTCCCGCCAGCGCAGTCCCCGGGAGGGGACCCGGGCCGGGTAGAGCCTGCTCCGCAGACCCCCGTCTGACTCTGGTCCCCCTCCCCACGTGTCCCTCCTTCTCTGTCCCCAGAAGTCCCAGACTCTGAGACTTGATCTCGTCCGGGGACTGGAGCGGGGCGCCCAGACAGCCGCCGCTGGGGGCTGCGCTGTGATGGGCCTGCCTGAGCCCACTGTCCGCCCCCCTACCCCACACAGGAGGCACGGGGAGTCCAGATGGCTCCGTGAAAGATGGGAGCTGAGGTCTTACTGTTGGAGCCGACCATAAATCTTGACTTAGAGCCACGTCCTTGATGTCATTCAGGCTCGCGTTCGTTCGTTCGTTCATTCATTCATGCATTCATTCAACAAGTATTCACTGAGTGTCTAAGACGCCTAGAAAACAAAACAACCCCCCACCCCTCCTGGAGCCGACATCCTAGACCAGCAACGACAAACATATGATGAAGTCACGAATGAGGACACATAGGTAATTTTCAATTTCCAGTAGCCACATTTTAAAAAGTCGAAAAGAAATAGATGCAATTAATTGTAATCATGTATTCTATTTAACCCAGTATAGCCAAACTATTATCCTTTCAACACATAATCAATATTTTAAAATGCATTTATGAGATATGTTACATTCTTTTCTCAGTACTAAGTCTTTGAAATCCTGTACGTTTTTATTAGAGCATACCTCAATTTCGACTGGTCTTTTTAATTTTTTTCCAGCTGGTATGCGGGATCCTAGTTCCCCCACCAGGGATTGAACCCGGCCCCAGCAGTGAAAGTGTGGAGTCCTAACCACTGGATTGTCAGGGAATTCCCATGGACTGGCCATTTTTTTAAATTGAAGTATGGTTGAAGTACAATATTATATAAGTTACAGGTGTACAATGTAGTCATTCTTAATTTTTAAAGGTTATGCTCCATTTATAGTTATTATAAAATATTGGCTATGTTCTCTGTGTTGTACAATATATTCTTGTGGCTTATTTTATACATAATAGTCCCCTACCCCTATATTGCCCCTCCCTCTTCCCTCTCTCCACTGATAATCACTAGTTTGTTCTCTATACCTGTGAGTCTGTTTCTTTTTTTGCTATATTCACTAGTTTGTTGTATTTTTTAGATTCTACATATAAGCGATATCATATAGTATTTGTCATTCTCTGACTTACTTCACTTAGCATAATATTCTCCAAGTCCATCCATGTTGTTGCAAAGAGCAAAATTTCATTCTTTTTTATGGCTGAGTAGTATTCCATTGTGTATATGTATATACCACACCTTTATCCATTCATCTGTTGATGGACACTTAAGTTGGGCTGGTCATTTTCAAGGGCTCAGGAAGCACACGTGGCCGGTGGTGACCATGTGGGCCGATGTAGGTTGGGAGGATGGTGGGGGGACAGGTGAAAGGGATAAGCAAGCCCTGAGGGCGCAGTGAGTCATTCAGGTTTCACTCAAGTGAGACGGGGACCCCAGAAGGTTTTGAGCAGGACAGGAGTTTGATCTGACTGTTACAAGATCAATTTGGCTGCTGTGTTAACTTAAATGGGAAGGAGGTAGGGTCATACCTTGAAATGCACTAAAAAGTGAGGTGGATTATACTTCAGTAGGTGGATGGATAAATAAACTGTGGTGCATCCGTACCCATGGAATATTATTCAACACTAAAAAGAAATGAGTTATCAGGCCAGGAAGAGACACAACGAAAATTTAAATGCATATTACTAAGTAAAAGAAGACAATCTGAGAAGGCTACAAAAAGTATGATTCCAACCACACGGCATTCTGGAAGATGCAAAACTATGGAGACGGTAAAACATCAGAGGTTGGTGGGGGGAGGGAGGGATGAGGGTGGGTGGAGAACAGAGGATGTTTAGGGCAGTGAAACTACTCTGTATGAGACTATAATGGTGGATTCATGTTATTATACATTTCTCCAAACCCGTAGAATATATAACACCAAGAGTGAACCCTATTGTAAACTGAGTAATGATGGAGGTCCATCGATTGTAACAAATGTACCACAGTGGCGGGGATGTTGATAGTGGGTATGGTTATGCACGTGTCGGGGCAGGAAGTATATGAGAAATCTCTGTACCTTCCCCACTATTTTGCTGTGAACCTAAAATTGCTCTAAAAAATAAATTCTTAATTAGAAAAAATTTTTCAAAAGGTGGTTGAAGTAAGTCAGAAAGAGAAAGACAAATACCACATGATATCACTTACATATGGAATCTAAATCATGACACAAATGAAATTATTTAAGAAACAGAAACAAACCCACAGACATAGAAAACTTGCAAACTTACAGTTACCAGAGGGGAAAGGGATGGGGGAGGGATAAATTAGGAGTTTGGGATTAGCAGATACAAACTACTATAAATAAATTAGATCAACAACACGGTCCTACTGTATAGCACAGGGAACTATATTCAATATCCTGTAATAAACTATAATGGAAAAGAAAAAAAATAGAGAGGTGGGTAGATAGATGGATAGACGGACAGACAGTAACAAATAGAGCAAAACGCCCATTGTAGGCTCTCAGCGGTGGGTGTATGAGTGAGTATTCACTGGACAATTGTTTCAGTTTGTCTGTACATTTGACAACATTTATGCTAAAATATGGAAAAATAGTCTGTATTTGTTTCCTGTGGCTGCTGTGACAA